>NW_026061699.1:4566512-4870946 GCF_023897955.1 Schistocerca gregaria
GTTGTATTCAATCCCGATGCAATTTCTGTGTTTCATCAACACTCTGATAGTCCACAGATTACAGAATGCCACGAGATGTGTATCGGAAACTACTACTGGTCTTCCCGGGAACGATCAAAGCGTAGACTGTTTGAGGCATTACTCCCATGGAGGAAAGTGCGCATGGTGACTGTCGTATTCAATCCCGATGAAATTTCTGTGTTTCATCAACACTCTGATACTCCACAGATTACAGAATGCCTCCAAATGTGCATCGGAAACTACTACTGGTCTTCCAGGGAACGATCAAAGTGTAGACTGTTAGAAACATTACCCCCATGGAGGTAAGTGAGCATGGTGACTGTTTAATTCAATCCGGATGCAATTACTGTGTTTCATCAACACTCTGATAGTATACACATTACAGAATGCCACCAGAGGTGCATCGGAAACTACTACTGGTCTTCCAGGGAACGATCAAAGCGTACATTGTTTGAGACATTACTCCCGCGGAGGAAAGTGTGCATGGTGACTGTTGTATTCAATCCCGATGCATTTTCTGTGTTTCATCAACACTCTGATAGTCCAAAGATTACAGAATGCCTCCAGATGTGCATCGGACACTACTACTGCTCTTCCAGGGACCGATCAAAGCGTAGACTGTTTGAGACATTACTCCCATGGAGGAAAGTGCGCATGGTGACTGTTGTATTCAATCCCGATGCAATTTCTGTGTTTCATCAACACTCTGATAGTCCACAGATTACAGAAAGCCTCCAGATGTTCATCGGAAACTATTACTGGTCTTCCAGGGAACGATCAAAGCGTAGACTGTTAGATACATTACTCCCACGGAGGAAAGTGAGCATGGTGACTGTTGTACTCAATCCCGATGCAATTACTGTGTTTCATCAACACTCTGATAGTCTACACATTACAGAATGCCACCAGAGGTGCATCGGAAACTACTACTGGTCTTCGAGGGAACGATCAAAGCATAGATTGTTTGACACATTACTTTTATGTAAGAAACAGCGCGTGGTGACTGTTGTATTCAATCCCGATGCAATTTCTGTGTTTCATCAACACTCTGGTAGTCCACAGATTACAGAATGCCACGAGATGTGCATCGGAAACTACTACTGGTCTTCCAGGGAACGATCAAAGCGTAGACTGTTTGAGACATTACTTTTATGGAGGAATGTGCGCATGGTGACTGTTGAATTCAATACCGATGCATTTTCTGTGTTGCATCAACACTCTGATAGTCCACAGATTACAGAATGCCTGCAGATGTGCATAGGAAACTACTACTGGTCTTCCAGGGAACAATGAAAGCGTAAACTCTTTGAGACATTACTCCCATGGAGGAAAGTGTGCATGGTGACTGTTGTATTCAATCCCGATGCATTTTCTGTGTTTCATCAACACTCTGATAGTCCACAGATTACAGAATGCCACGAGATGTGCATCGGAAACTACTACTGGTCTTCCCGGGAACGATCAAAGCGTAGACTGTTTGAGACATTACTCCCATGGAGGAAAGTGCGCATGGTGACTGTTGTATCCAATCCCGATGCATTTTCTGTGTTTCATCAACACTCTGATAGTCCACAGATTACAGAATGCCACGAGATGTGCATCGGAAGCTACTACTTGTCTTCCCTTGGAACGATCAAAGCGTAGACTGTTTGAGACATTACTGCCATGGAGGAAAGTGTGCATGGTGACTGTTGTATTCAATCCCAATGCAATTTCTGTGTTTCGTCAACACTCTGATAGTCCACAGATTACAGAATGCCTCCAAATGTGCATCGGAAACTACTACTGGTCTTCCAGGGAACGATCAAAGCGTAAACTCTTTGAGACATTACTCCCATGGAGTAAAGTGATCATGGTGACTGTTGTATTCAATCCCGATGCATTTTCTGTGTTTCATCAACACTCTGATACTCCACAGATTACAGAATGCCTCCAAATGTGCATCGGAAACTACTACTGGTCTTCCCGGGAACGATCAAAGCGTAGACTCTTTGAGACATTACTCCCATGGAGGAAAGTGCGCATGGTGACTGTTGTATTCAATCCCGATGCAATTTCTGTGTTTCATCAACACTCTGATACTCAACAGATTACAGAATGCCTCCAGATGTGCAGTTGAAACTACTACTGGCCTTCCACTGAACGATCAAAGCGTAGACTGTTTGAGACATTACTCCTATGGATCGAACTGCGCATGGAGAATGTTGTATTCAATCCCGATGAAATTTCTGTGTTTCATCAACACTCTGATAGTCCACAGATTACAGAATGCCTCCAGATGTTAATCGGAAACTACTACTGGTCTTCCAGTTAACCAACAAAGCGTAGGCTGTTTGTTACATTACTCCCATGGAGGAAAGGGCGCATGGTGACTGTTGTATTCAATCCCGATGCATTTACAGTGTTTCATCAACACTCTGATAGACCACAGATTACAGAATGCCACGAGATGTGCTTCGGAAACTACTACTGGTCTTCCAGGAAACCATCAAAGCGTAGACTGTTTGAGACATTACGTTTATGGAGGAATGTACGCATGGTGACTGTTGTATTCAATCCCCATGCAACTTCTGTGTTTCATCAACACTCTGATAGTCCACGGATTACAGAATGTCTCCAGATGTTAATCGGAAACTACTACTGGTCTTCCAGTTAACGATCAAAGCGTAGACTGTTTGAGACATTACTCCCATGGAGGAAACTGCGCATGGAGAATGTTGTATTCAATCCCGATGAAATTTCTGTGTTTCATCAACACTCTGATAGTCCACAGATTACAGAATGCCACGAGATGTGTATCGGAAACTACTACTGGTCTTCCAGGGAACGATCAAAGTGTAGACTGTTAGAAACATTACCCCCATGGAGGTAAGTGAGCATGGTGACTGTTTAATTCAATCCGGATGCAATTACTGTGTTTCATCAACACTCTGATAGTATACACATTACAGAATGCCACCAGAGGTGCATCGGAAACTACTACTGGTCTTCCAGGGAACGATCAAAGCGTACATTGTTTGAGACATTACTCCCGCGGAGGAAAGTGTGCATGGTGACTGTTGTATTCAATCCCGATGCATTTTCTGTGTTTCATCAACACTCTGATAGTCCAAAGATTACAGAATGCCTCCAGATGTGCATCGGACACTACTACTGCTCTTCCAGGGACCGATCAAAGCGTAGACTGTTTGAGACATTACTCCCATGGAGGAAAGTGCGCATGGTGACTGTTGTATTCAATCCCGATGCAATTTCTGTGTTTCATCAACACTCTAATAGTCCACAGATTACAGAATGCCTCCAGATGTGCATCGGAAACTACTACTGGTCTTCCAGGGAACAATCAAAGCGAAAAACTCTTTGAGACATTACTCCCATGGAGGAAAGTGGGCATGGTGACTGTTTTATTCAATCCCGATGCAATTACTGTGTTTCATCAGTACTCTGATAGTCTACACATTACAGAATGCCACCAGAAGTGCATCGGAAACTACTACTGGTCTTCCAGGGAACGATCAAAGCGTAGACTGTTTGAGACATTACTTTTATGGAGGAATGTGCTCATGGTGATTGTTGTATTCAATCCCGATGCAATTTCTATGTTTCATCAACACTCTGATAGTCCACAGATTACAAAATGCCTCCAGATGTTAATCGGAAACTACTACTGGTCCTCCAGGGGACGATCAAAGCGTGGACTGTTTGGGACATTACTCCCATGAAGGAAAGTGCGCATGGAGACTGTTGTATTCAATCCCGATGCAATTTCTGTGTTTCATCAACACTCTGATACTCCACAGATTACAGAATGCCTCCAAATGTGCATCGGAAACTACTGCTGGTCTTAAAGGGAACGATCAAAGCGTAGACTGTTTGAGACATTACTCCCATGGAGGAAAGTGCGCATGGTAACTGTTGTATCCAATCCCGATGCATTTTCTGTGTTTCATCAACACTCTGATAGTCCACAGATTACAGAATGCCACGAGATGTACATCGGAAACTACTACTGGTCTTCCCGGGAATGATCAAAGCGTAGACTGTTTGAGACATTACTCCCATGGAGGAAAGTGCGCATGGTGACTGTTGTATCCAATCCAGATGCATTTTCTGTGTTTCATCAACACTCTGATAGTCCACAGATTACAGAATGCCACGAGATGTGCATCGGAAGCTACTACTTGTCTTCCCTTGGAACGATCAAAGCGTAGACTGTTTGAGACATTACTGCCATGGAGGAAAGTGTGCATGGTGACTGTTGTATTCAATCCCAATGCAATTTCTGTGTTTCGTCAACACTCTGATAGTCCACAGATTACAGAATGCCTCCAAATGTGCATCGGAAACTACTACTGGTCTTCCAGGGAACGATCAAAGCGTAAACTCTTTGAGACATTACTCCCATGGAGTAAAGTGCGCATGGTGACTGTTGTATTCAATCCCGATGCATTTTCTGTGTTTCATCAACACTCTGATAGTCCACAGTTTACAGAATGCCACGAGATGTGCATCGGAAACTACTACTGGTCTTCCCGGGAACGATCAAAGCGTAGACTGTTTGAGACATTACTCCCATGGAGGAATGTGCGCATAGTGACTGTTGTATTCAATCCCGATGCAATTTCTGTGTTTTATCAACACTCTGATACTCCACAGATTACAGAATGCCTCCAAATGTGCATCGGAAACTACTACTGGTCTTCCAGGGAACGATCAAAGTGTAAACTCTTTGAGACATTACTCCCATGGAGGAAAGTGATCATGGTGACTGTTGTATTCAATCCCGATGCTTTTTTTGTGTTTCATCAACACTCTGATACTCCACAGATTACAGAATGCCTCCAAATGTGCATCGGAAACTACTACTGGTCTTCCCGGGAACGATCAAAGCGTAGACTCTTTGAGACATTACTCCCATGGAGGAAAGTGCGCATGGTGACTGTTGTATTCAATCCCGATGCAATTTCTGTGTTTCATAAACACTCTGATACTCAACAGATTACAGAATGCCTCCAGATGTGCAGTTGAAACTACTACTGGCCTTCCACTGAACGATCAAAGCGTAGACTGTTTGAGACATTACTCCTATGGATCGAACTGCGCATGGAGAATGTTGTATTCAATCCCGATGAAATTTCTGTGTTTCATCAACACTCTGATAGTCCACAGATTACAGAATGCCTCCAGATGTTAATCGGAAACTACTACTGGTCTTCCAGTTAACCAACAAAGCGTAGGCTGTTTGTTACATTACTCCCATGGAGGAAAGGGCGCATGGTGACTGTTGTATTCAATCCCGATGCATTTACAGTGTTTCATCAACACTCTGATAGACCACAGATTACAGAATGCCACGAGATGTGCTTCGGAAACTACTACTGGTCTCCAGGGAACGATGAAAGCGTAGACTGTTTGAGACATTACATTTATGTAAGAAACAGCGCATGGTGACTGTTGTATTGAATCCCGCTGCAATTTCTGTGTTTCATCAACACTCTGATAGTCCACAGATTACAGAATGCCTCCACATGTGAATCGGAAACTACTACTGGTCTTCCAGGAAACCATCAAAGCGTAGACTGTTTGAGACATTACTTTTATGGAGGAATGTACGCATGGTGACTGTTGTATTCAATCCCCATGCAACTTCTGTGTTTCATCAACACTCTGATAGTCCACGGATTACAGAATGTCTCCAGATGTTAATCGGAAACTACTACTGGTCTTCCAGTTAACGATCAAAGCGTAGACTGTTTGAGACATTACTCCCATGGAGGAAACTGCGCATGGAGAATGTTGTATTCAATCCCGATGCAATTTCTGTGTTTCATCAACACTCTGATAGTCCACAGATTACAAAACGCCTCACAGACGTTAATCGGAAACTACTACTGGTTCTCCAGTGAACTATCAAAGCGTAGACTGTTTGGGACATTACTCCCATGAAGGAAAGTGCGCAATGTGACTGTAGTATTCAATCCCGATGCAATTTCTGTGTTTCATCAACACTCTGATACTCCACAGATTACAGAATGCCTAAAAATGGGCATCGGAAACTACTACTGGTCTTCCAGGGAACGATCAAAGCGTAGACTGTTTGAGACATTACTACCATGGAGGAAAGTGCGCATGGTGACTGTTGTATCCAATCCCGATGCATTTTCTGTGTTTCATCAACACTCTGATAGTCCACAGATTACAGAATGCCACGAGATGTGTATCGGAAACTACTACTGGTCTTCTCGGGAACGATCAAAGCGTAGACTGTTTGAGGCATTACTCCCATGGAGGAAAGTGCGCATGGTGACTGTCGTATTCAATCCCGATGAAATTTCTGTGTTTCATCAACACTCTGATAGTCCACAGATTACAGAATGCCTCCAAATGTGCATCGGAAACTACTACTGGTCTTCCAGGGAACGATCAAAGTGTAGACTGTTAGAAACATTACCCCCATGGAGGTAAGTGAGCATGGTGACTGTTTAATTCAATCCGGATGCAATTACTGTGTTTCATCAACACTCTGATAGTATACACATTACAGAATGCCACCAGAGGTGCATCGGAAACTACTACTGGTCTTCCAGGGAACGATCAAAGCGTACATTGTTTGAGACATTACTCCCGCGGAGGAAAGTGTGCATGGTGACTGTTGTATTCAATCCCGATGCATTTTCTGTGTTTCATCAACACTCTGATAGTCCAAAGATTACAGAATGCCTCCAGATGTGCATCGGACACTACTACTGCTCTTCCAGGGACCGATCAAAGCGTAGACTGTTTGAGACATTACTCCCATGGAGGAAAGTGCGCATGGTGACTGTTGTATTCAATCCCGATGCAATTTCTGTGTTTCATCAACACTCTAATAGTCCACAGATTACAGAATGCCTCCAGATGTGCATCGGAAACTACTACTGGTCTTCCAGGGAACAATCAAAGCGAAAAACTCTTTGAGACATTACTCCCATTGAGGAAAGTGGGCATGGTGACTGTTTTATTCAATCCCGATGCAATTACTGTGTTTCATCAGTACTCTGATAGTCTACACATTACAGAATGCCACCAGAAGTGCATCGGAAACTACTACTGGTCTTCCAGGGAACGATCAAAGCGTAGACTGTTTGAGACATTACTTTTATGGAGGAATGTGCTCATGGTGATTGTTGTATTCAATCCCGATGCAATTTCTATGTTTCATCAACACTCTGATAGTCCACAGATTACAAAATGCCTCCAGATGTTAATCGGAAACTACTACTGGTCTTCCCGGGAAAGATCAAAGCGTAGACTGTTTGAGACATTACTCCCATGGGGGAAAGTGCGCATGGTGACTGTCGTATTCAATCCCGATGCAATTTCTGTGTTTCATCAACACTCTGATAGTCCACAGATTACAGAAAGCCTCCAGAAGTTCATAGGAAACTACTACTGGTCTTCCAGGGAACGATCAAAGCGTAGAGTGTTTGAGACTTTACTCCCATGGAGGAAAGTGCGCATCGTGACTGTTGTATTCAATCCCGATGCAATTTGTGTCTTTCATCAACAGTCTGATAGTCCACAGATTACAGAATGCCTCCAGATGTTAATCGGAAACTACTACTGGTCTTCCTGGGAACGATCAAAGCGTAGACTGTTTCAGTCATTACTCCCCTGGAGGAAAGTGCGGATGGTGACTGTTTTATTCAATCCCGATACACTTTCTGTGTTTCATCAACTCTCTAACACTCCACAGATTACAGAATGCCTCCAGATGTGCATCGGAAACTTCTACTGGTCTTCCAGGGAACGATCAAATTGTAGACTGTTTGGAACATTACTCCCATGGAGGAATGTGCGCATGGTGACTGTTGTAATCAATCCCGATGCAATTTCTGTGTTTTATCAACACTCTGATACTCCACAGATTACAGAATGCCACCAAATGTGCATCGGAAACTACTACTGGTCTTCCATGTAACGATCAAAGCGTAAACTCTTTGAGACATTACTCCCATGGAGGAAAGTGCGCATGGTGACTGTTGCATTCAATCCCGATGCATTTTCTGTGTTTCATCAACACTCTGATAGTCCACAGATTACAGAATGCCACGAGATGTGCATTTGAAACTACTACTGGTCTTCCCGGGAACGATCGAAGCGTAGAGCGTTTGAGACATTACTCCCATGTAGGAAAGTGCGCATGGTGACTGTTGTATTCAATCCCGATGCAATTTCTGTGTTTCATCAACACTCTGATAGTCCACAGATTACGGAAAGCCTCCAGATGTGCTTCGGAAACTACTACTGGTCTTTCAGGGAACGATCAAAGCGTAGACTGTTAGAGACATTACTCCCATGGAGGAAAGTGCGCATGGTGACTGTTGTATTCAATCCCGATGCAATTTCTGTGTTTCATCAACACTCTGATAGTCCACAGATTACAGAAAGCCTCCAGATGTTCATCGGAAACTATTACTGGTCTTCCAGGGAACGATCAAAGCGTAGACTGTTAGATACATTACTCCCACGGAGGAAAGTGAGCATGGTGACTGTTGTACTCAATCCCGATGCAATTACTGTGTTTCATCAACACTCTGATAGTCTACACATTACAGAATGCCACCAGAGGTGCATCGGAAACTACTACTGGTCTTCGAGGGAACGATCAAAGCATAGATTGTTTGACACATTACTTTTATGTAAGAAACAGCGCGTGGTGACTGTTGTATTCAATCCCGATGCAATTTCTGTGTTTCATCAACACTCTGGTAGTCCACAGATTACAGAATGCCACGAGATGTGCATCGGAAACTACTACTGGTCTTCCAGGGAACGATCAAAGCGTAGACTGTTCGAGACATTACTTTTATGGAGGAATGTGCGCATGGTGACTGTTGAATTCAATACCGATGCATTTTCTGTGTTGCATCAACACTCTGATAGTCCACAGATTACAGAATGCCTGCAGATGTGCATAGGAAACTACTACTGGTCTTCCAGGGAACAATGAAAGCGTAAACTCTTTGAGACATTACTCCCATGGAGGAAAGTGTGCATGGTGACTGTTGTATTCAATCCCGATGCATTTTCTGTGTTTCATCAACACTCTGATAGTCCACAGATTACAGAATGCCACGAGATGTGCATCGGAAACTACTACTGGTCTTCCCGGGAACGATCAAAGCGTAGACTGTTTGAGACATTACTCCCATGGAGGAAAGTGCGCATGGTGACTGTTGTATCCAATCCCGATGCATTTTCTGTGTTTCATCAACACTCTGATAGTCCACAGATTACAGAATGCCACGAGATGTGCATCGGAAGCTACTACTTGTCTTCCCTTGGAACGATCAAAGCGTAGACTGTTTGAGACATTACTGCCATGGAGGAAAGTGTGCATGGTGACTGTTGTATTCAATCCCAATGCAATTTCTGTGTTTCGTCAACACTCTGATAGTCCACAGATTACAGAATGCCTCCAAATGTGCATCGGAAGCTACTACTGGTCTTCCAGGGAACGATCAAAGCGTAAACTCTTTGAGACATTACTCCCATGGAGTAAAGTGATCATGGTGACTGTTGTATTCAATCCCGATGCATTTTCTGTGTTTCATCAACACTCTGATACTCCACAGATTACAGAATGCCTCCAAATGTGCATCGGAAACGACTACTGGTCTTCCCGGGAACGATCAAAGCGTAGACTCTTTGAGACATTACTCCCATGGAGGAAAGTGCGCATGGTGACTGTTGTATTCAATCCCGATGCAATTTCTGTGTTTCATCAACACTCTGATACTCAACAGATTACAGAATGCCTCCAGATGTGCAGTTGAAACTACTACTGGCCTTCCACTGAACGATCAAAGCGTAGACTGTTTGAGACATTACTCCTATGGATCGAACTGCGCATGGAGAATGTTGTATTCAATCCCGATGAAATTTCTGTGTTTCATCAACACTCTGATAGTCCACAGATTACAGAATGCCTCCAGATGTTAATCGGAAACTACTACTGGTCTTCCAGTTAACCAACAAAGCGTAGGCTGTTTGTTACATTACTCCCATGGAGGAAAGGGCGCATGGTGACTGTTGTATTCAATCCCGATGCATTTACAGTGTTTCATCAACACTCTGATAGACCACAGATTACAGAATGCCACGAGATGTGCTTCGGAAACTACTACTGGTCTTCCAGGAAACCATCAAAGCGTAGACTGTTTGAGACATTACTTTTATGGAGGAATGTACGCATGGTGACTGTTGTATTCAATCCCCATGCAACTTCTGTGTTTCATCAACACTCTGATAGTCCACGGATTACAGAATGTCTCCAGATGTTAATCGGAAACTACTACTGGTCTTCCAGTTAACGATCAAAGCGTAGACTGTTTGAGACATTACTCCCATGGAGGAAACTGCGCATGGAGAATGTTGTATTCAATCCCGATGCAATTTCTGTGTTTCATCAACACTCTGATAGTCCACAGATTACAGAATGCCACGAGATGTGTATCGGAAACTACTACTGGTCTTCCCGGGAACGATCAAAGCGTAGACTGTTTGAGGCATTACTCCCATGGAGGAAAGTGCGCATGGTGACTGTCGTATTCAATCCCGATGAAATTTCTGTGTTTCATCAACACTCTGATACTCCACAGATTACAGAATGCCTCCAAATGTGCATCGGAAACTACTACTGGTCTTCCAGGGAACGATCAAAGTGTAGACTGTTAGAAACATTACCCCCATGGAGGTAAGTGAGCATGGTGACTGTTTAATTCAATCCGGATGCAATTACTGTGTTTCATCAACACTCTGATAGTATACACATTACAGAATGCCACCAGAGGTGCATCGGAAACTACTACTGGTCTTCCAGGGAACGATCAAAGCGTACATTGTTTGAGACATTACTCCCGCGGAGGAAAGTGTGCATGGTGACTGTTGTATTCAATCCCGATGCATTTTCTGTGTTTCATCAACACTCTGATAGTCCAAAGATTACAGAATGCCTCCAGATGTGCATCGGACACTACTACTGCTCTTCCAGGGACCGATCAAAGCGTAGACTGTTTGAGACATTACTCCCATGGAGGAAAGTGCGCATGGTGACTGTTGTATTCAATCCCGATGCAATTTCTGTGTTTCATCAACACTCTAATAGTCCACAGATTACAGAATGCCTCCAGATGTGCATCGGAAACTACTACTGGTCTTCCAGGGAACAATCAAAGCGAAAAACTCTTTGAGACATTACTCCCATGGAGGAAAGTGGGCATGGTGACTGTTTTATTCAATCCCGATGTAATTACTGTGTTTCATCAGTACTCTGATAGTCTACACATTACAGAATGCCACCAGAACTGCATCGGAAACTACTACTGGTCTTCCAGGGAACGATCAAAGCGTAGACTGTTTGAGACATTACTTTTATGGAGGAATGTGCTCATGGTGATTGTTGTATTCAATCCCGATGCAATTTCTATGTTTCATCAACACTCTGATAGTCCACAGATTACAAAATGCCTCCAGATGTTAATCGGAAACTACTACTGGTCCTCCAGGGGACGATCAAAGCGTGGACTGTTTGGGACATTACTCCCATGAAGGAAAGTGCGCATGGAGACTGTTGTATTCAATCCCGATGCAATTTCTGTGTTTCATCAACACTCTGATACTCCACAGATTACAGAATGCCTCCAAATGTGCATCGGAAACTACTGCTGGTCTTAAAGGGAACGATCAAAGCGTAGACTGTTTGAGACATTACTCCCATGGAGGAAAGTGCGCATGGTAACTGTTGTATCCAATCCCGATGCATTTTCTGTGTTTCATCAACACTCTGATAGTCCACAGATTACAGAATGCCACGAGATGTACATCGGAAACTACTACTGGTCTTCCCGGGAAAGATCAAAGCGTAGACTGTTTGAGACATTACTCCCATGGGGGAAAGTGCGCATGGTGACTGTCGTATTCAATCCCGATGCAATTTCTGTGTTTCATCAACACTCTGATAGTCCACAGATTACAGAAAGCCTCCAGAAGTTCATAGGAAACTACTACTGGTCTTCCAGGGAACGATCAAAGCGTAGAGTGTTTGAGACTTTACTCCCATGGAGGAAAGTGCGCATCGTGACTGTTGTATTCAATCCCGATGCAATTTGTGTCTTTCATCAACACTCTGATAGTCCACAGATTACAGAATGCCTCCAGATGTTAATCGGAAACACTACTGGTCTTCCTGGGAACGATCAAAGCGTAGACTGTTTCAGACATTACTCCCCTGGAGGAAAGTGCGGATGGTGACTGTTTTATTCAATCCCGATACACTTTCTGTGTTTCATCAACTCTCTAACACTCCACAGATTACAGAATGCCTCCAGATGTGCATCGGAAACTTCTACTGGTCTTCCAGGGAACGATCAAATTGTAGACTGTTTGGAACATTACTCCCATGGAGGAATGTGCGCATGGTGACTGTTGTAATCAATCCCGATGCAATTTCTGTGTTTTATCAACACTCTGATACTCCACAGATTACAGAATGCCACCAAATGTGCATCGGAAACTACTACTGGTCTTCCATGTAACGATCAAAGCGTAAACTCTTTGAGACATTACTCCCATGGAGGAAAGTGCGCATGGTGACTGTTGCATTCAATCCCGATGCATTTTCTGTGTTTCATCAACACTCTGATAGTCCACAGATTACAGAATGCCACGAGATGTGCATTTGAAACTACTACTGGTCTTCCCGGGAACGATCGAAGCGTAGAGCGTTTGAGACATTACTCCCATGTAGGAAAGTGCGCATGGTGACTGTTGTATTCAATCCCGATGCAATTTCTGTGTTTCATCAACACTCTGATAGTCCACAGATTACGGAAAGCCTCCAGATGTGCTTCGGAAACTACTGCTGGTCTTCCAGGGAACGATCAAAGCGTAGACTGTTAGAGAAATTACTCCCATGGAGGAAAGTGCGCATGGTGACTGTTGTATCCAATCCCGATGCATTTTCTGTGTTTCATCAACACTCTGATAGTCCACAGATTACAGAATGCCACGAGATGTGCATCGGAAGCTACTACTTGTCTTCCCTTGGAACGATCAAAGCGTAGACTGTTTGAGACATTACTGCCATGGAGGAAAGTGTGCATGGTGACTGTTGTATTCAATCCCAATGCAATTTCTGTGTTTCGTCAACACTCTGATAGTCCACAGATTACAGAATGCCTCCAAATGTGCATCGGAAGCTACTACTGGTCTTCCAGGGAACGATCAAAGCGTAAACTCTTTGAGACATTACTCCCATGGAGTAAAGTGATCATGGTGACTGTTGTATTCAATCCCGATGCATTTTCTGTGTTTCATCAACACTCTGATACTCCACAGATTACAGAATGCCTCCAAATGTGCATCGGAAACGACTACTGGTCTTCCCGGGAACGATCAAAGCGTAGACTCTTTGAGACATTACTCCCATGGAGGAAAGTGCGCATGGTGACTGTTGTATTCAATCCCGATGCAATTTCTGTGTTTCATCAACACTCTGATACTCAACAGATTACAGAATGCCTCCAGATGTGCAGTTGAAACTACTACTGGCCTTCCACTGAACGATCAAAGCGTAGACTGTTTGAGACATTACTCCTATGGATCGAACTGCGCATGGAGAATGTTGTATTCAATCCCGATGAAATTTCTGTGTTTCATCAACACTCTGATAGTCCACAGATTACAGAATGCCTCCAGATGTTAATCGGAAACTACTACTGGTCTTCCAGTTAACCAACAAAGCGTAGGCTGTTTGTTACATTACTCCCATGGAGGAAAGGGCGCATGGTGACTGTTGTATTCAATCCCGATGCATTTACAGTGTTTCATCAACACTCTGATAGACCACAGATTACAGAATGCCACGAGATGTGCTTCGGAAACTACTACTGGTCTTCCAGGAAACCATCAAAGCGTAGACTGTTTGAGACATTACTTTTATGGAGGAATGTACGCATGGTGACTGTTGTATTCAATCCCCATGCAACTTCTGTGTTTCATCAACACTCTGATAGTCCACGGATTACAGAATGTCTCCAGATGTTAATCGGAAACTACTACTGGTCTTCCAGTTAACGATCAAAGCGTAGACTGTTTGAGACATTACTCCCATGGAGGAAACTGCGCATGGAGAATGTTGTATTCAATCCCGATGCAATTTCTGTGTTTCATCAACACTCTGATAGTCCACAGATTACAGAATGCCACGAGATGTGTATCGGAAACTACTACTGGTCTTCCCGGGAACGATCAAAGCGTAGACTGTTTGAGGCATTACTCCCATGGAGGAAAGTGCGCATGGTGACTGTCGTATTCAATCCCGATGAAATTTCTGTGTTTCATCAACACTCTGATACTCCACAGATTACAGAATGCCTCCAAATGTGCATCGGAAACTACTACTGGTCTTCCAGGGAACGATCAAAGTGTAGACTGTTAGAAACATTACCCCCATGGAGGTAAGTGAGCATGGTGACTGTTTAATTCAATCCGGATGCAATTACTGTGTTTCATCAACACTCTGATAGTATACACATTACAGAATGCCACCAGAGGTGCATCGGAAACTACTACTGGTCTTCCAGGGAACGATCAAAGCGTACATTGTTTGAGACATTACTCCCGCGGAGGAAAGTGTGCATGGTGACTGTTGTATTCAATCCCGATGCATTTTCTGTGTTTCATCAACACTCTGATAGTCCAAAGATTACAGAATGCCTCCAGATGTGCATCGGACACTACTACTGCTCTTCCAGGGACCGATCAAAGCGTAGACTGTTTGAGACATTACTCCCATGGAGGAAAGTGCGCATGGTGACTGTTGTATTCAATCCCGATGCAATTTCTGTGTTTCATCAACACTCTAATAGTCCACAGATTACAGAATGCCTCCAGATGTGCATCGGAAACTACTACTGGTCTTCCAGGGAACAATCAAAGCGAAAAACTCTTTGAGACATTACTCCCATGGAGGAAAGTGGGCATGGTGACTGTTTTATTCAATCCCGATGTAATTACTGTGTTTCATCAGTACTCTGATAGTCTACACATTACAGAATGCCACCAGAACTGCATCGGAAACTACTACTGGTCTTCCAGGGAACGATCAAAGCGTAGACTGTTTGAGACATTACTTTTATGGAGGAATGTGCTCATGGTGATTGTTGTATTCAATCCCGATGCAATTTCTATGTTTCATCAACACTCTGATAGTCCACAGATTACAAAATGCCTCCAGATGTTAATCGGAAACTACTACTGGTCCTCCAGGGGACGATCAAAGCGTGGACTGTTTGGGACATTACTCCCATGAAGGAAAGTGCGCATGGAGACTGTTGTATTCAATCCCGATGCAATTTCTGTGTTTCATCAACACTCTGATACTCCACAGATTACAGAATGCCTCCAAATGTGCATCGGAAACTACTGCTGGTCTTAAAGGGAACGATCAAAGCGTAGACTGTTTGAGACATTACTCCCATGGAGGAAAGTGCGCATGGTAACTGTTGTATCCAATCCCGATGCATTTTCTGTGTTTCATCAACACTCTGATAGTCCACAGATTACAGAATGCCACGAGATGTACATCGGAAACTACTACTGGTCTTCCCGGGAAAGATCAAAGCGTAGACTGTTTGAGACATTACTCCCATGGGGGAAAGTGCGCATGGTGACTGTCGTATTCAATCCCGATGCAATTTCTGTGTTTCATCAACACTCTGATAGTCCACAGATTACAGAAAGCCTCCAGAAGTTCATAGGAAACTACTACTGGTCTTCCAGGGAACGATCAAAGCGTAGAGTGTTTGAGACTTTACTCCCATGGAGGAAAGTGCGCATCGTGACTGTTGTATTCAATCCCGATGCAATTTGTGTCTTTCATCAACACTCTGATAGTCCACAGATTACAGAATGCCTCCAGATGTTAATCGGAAACACTACTGGTCTTCCTGGGAACGATCAAAGCGTAGACTGTTTCAGACATTACTCCCCTGGAGGAAAGTGCGGATGGTGACTGTTTTATTCAATCCCGATACACTTTCTGTGTTTCATCAACTCTCTAACACTCCACAGATTACAGAATGCCTCCAGATGTGCATCGGAAACTTCTACTGGTCTTCCAGGGAACGATCAAATTGTAGACTGTTTGGAACATTACTCCCATGGAGGAATGTGCGCATGGTGACTGTTGTAATCAATCCCGATGCAATTTCTGTGTTTTATCAACACTCTGATACTCCACAGATTACAGAATGCCACCAAATGTGCATCGGAAACTACTACTGGTCTTCCATGTAACGATCAAAGCGTAAACTCTTTGAGACATTACTCCCATGGAGGAAAGTGCGCATGGTGACTGTTGCATTCAATCCCGATGCATTTTCTGTGTTTCATCAACACTCTGATAGTCCACAGATTACAGAATGCCACGAGATGTGCATTTGAAACTACTACTGGTCTTCCCGGGAACGATCGAAGCGTAGAGCGTTTGAGACATTACTCCCATGTAGGAAAGTGCGCATGGTGACTGTTGTATTCAATCCCGATGCAATTTCTGTGTTTCATCAACACTCTGATAGTCCACAGATTACGGAAAGCCTCCAGATGTGCTTCGGAAACTACTGCTGGTCTTCCAGGGAACGATCAAAGCGTAGACTGTTAGAGAAATTACTCCCATGGAGGAAAGTGCGCATGGTGACTGTTGTATTCAATCCCGATGCAATTTCTGTGTTTCATCAACACTCTGATAGTCCACAGATTACAGAAAGCCTCCAGATGTTCATCGGAAACTATTACTGGTCTTCCAGGGAACGATCAAAGCGTAGACTGTTAGATACATTACTCCCACGGAGGAAAGTGAGCATGGTGACTGTTGTACTCAATCCCGATGCAATTACTGTGTTTCATCAACACTCTGATAGTCTACACATTACAGAATGCCACCAGAGGTGCATCGGAAACTACTACTGGTCTTCGAGGGAACGATCAAAGCATAGATTGTTTGACACATTACTTTTATGTAAGAAACAGCGCATGGTGACTGTTGTATTCAATCCCGATGCAATTTCTGTGTTTCATCAACACTCTGATAGTCCACAGATTACAGAATGCCTCCAAATGTGCATCGGAAAATACTACTGGTCTTCCAGGGAACGGTCAAAGCGTAATTTCTTTGAGACATTACTGCCATGGAGGAAAGTGCGCATGGTGACTATTGTATTCAATACCGATGAATTTTCTGTGTTTCATCAACACTCTGGTAGTCCACAGATTACAGAATGCCACGAGATGTGCATCGGAAACTACTACTGGTCTTCCAGGGAACGATCAAAGCGTAGACTGTTTGAGACATTACTTTTATGGAGGAATGTGCGCATGGTGACTGTTGAATTCAATCCCGATGCATTTTCTGTGTTGCATCAACACTCTGATAGTCCACAGATTACAGAATGCCTGCAGATGTGCATAGGAAACTACTACTGGTCTTCCAGGGAACAATGAAAGCGTAAACTCTTTGAGACATTACTCCCATGGAGGAAAGTGTGCATTGTGACTGTTGTATTCAATCCCGATGCATTTTCTGTGTTTCATCAACACTCTGATAGTCCACAGATTACAGAATGCCACGAGATGTGCATCGTAAACTACTACTGGTCTTCCTGGGAACGATTAAAGCGTAGACTGTTTGTGACATTACTCCCATGGAGGAAAGTGCGCATGGTGACTGTTGTATTCAATCCCGATGCAATTTCTGTGTTTCATCAACACTCTGATACTCCACAGATTACAGAATGCCTCCAAATTTGTATCGGAAACTACTACTGGTCTTCCAGGGAACGATCAAAGCGTAGACTGTTTGAGAATTACTCCCATGGAAGAAAGTGCGCATGGTGACTGTTGTATTCAATCCCGATGCAATTTCTGTGTTTCATCAACACTCTGGTAGTCCACAGATTACAGAAAGCCTCCAGATGTGCATCGGGGACTACTACTGGTCCTCCAGGGAACGATCAAAGCGTAGACTGTTTTAGACATTACTCTCATGGAGGAAAGTGCGCATGGTGACTGTTGTATTCAATCCCGATGCATTTTCTGTGTTTCATCAACATTCTGATAGTCCACAGATTACAGAATGCCACGAGATGTGCATCGGAAACTACTACTGGTCTTCCAGGGAACGATCAAAGCGTAGACTGTTTGAGAAATACTCCCATGGAGGGAAGTGCGCATGGTGTCTGTTGTATTCAATCCCGATGCAATTTCTGTGTTTCATCAACACTCTGATACTCCACAGATTACAGAATGCCTCCAGATGTGCATCGGAAACTACTACTGGTCTTCCAGGGAACGATCAAAGCGTAGACAGTTTGAGACATTACTCCCGTGGAGGAATGTGCGCATGGTGACTGTTGTATTCAATCCCGATGCAATTTCTGTGTTTCATCAACACTCTGATAGTCCACAGATTACAGAATGCCTCCAGATGTTCTTCGGAAACTACTGCTGGTCTTCCAGGGAACGATCAAAGCGTAGACTGTTTGAGACATTACGTTTATGTAAGAAACAGCGCATGGTGACTGTTGTATTCAATCCCGATGCAATTTCTGTGTTTCATCAACACTCTGATAGTTCACAGATTACAGAATGCCCCCAGTTGTTAATCGGAAACTACTACTGGTCTTCCAGGGAACGATCAAAGCGTAGACTGTTTGGGACATTACTCCCATGGAGGAAAGTGCGCATGGTGACTGTTGTATTCAATCCCGATGCAATTTCTGAGTTTCATCAACACTCTGATACTCCACAGATTACAGAATGCCTCCAAATGTGCATCGGAAACTACTACTGGCCTTTCAGGGAACGATCAAAGCGTAAACTCTTTGAGACATTACTCCTATGGAGGAAAGTGCGCATGGTGACTGTTGTATTCAATCCCGATGCATTTTCTGTGTTTCATCAACACTCTGATAGTCCACAGATTACAGAATGCCACGAGATGTGCATCGGAAACTACTACTGGTCTTCCCGGGAACGATCAAAGCGTAGACTCTTTGAGACATTACTCCCATGGAGGAAAGTGCGCATGGTGACTGTTGTATTCAATCCCGATGCAATTTCTGTGTTTCATCAACACTCTGATACTCCACAGATTACAGAATGCCTCCAGATGTGCATCGGGAACTACTACTGGTCTTCCAGGGAACGATCAAAACGTAGACTGTTTTTGACATTACTCCCTTGGAGGAAAGTGCGCATGGTGACTGTTGTATTCAATCCCGATGCAATTTCTGTGTTACATCAACACTCTGATACTCGACAGATAACAGAATGCCTCCAGATGTTAATCGGAAACTACTACTGGTCTACCCGGGAACGATCAACGCGTAGACTGTTTCAGACATTACTCCCATGGAGGAAAGTGCGGATGAGGACTGTTTTATTCAATCCCGATACAATTTCTGTGTTTCATCAACTCTCTAATACTCCACAGATTACAGAATGCCTCCAGATGTGCATCGGAAACTTCTACTGGTCTTCCAGGGAACGATCAAATTGTAGACTGTTTGAGACATTACTCCCATGGAGGAATGTGCGCATGGTGACTATTGTATTCAATCCCGATGCAATTTCTGTGTTTTATCAACACTCTGATATTCCACAGATTACAGAATGCCTCCAAATGTGCATCGGAAACTACTACTGGTCTTCCATGTAACGATCAAAGCGTAAACTCTTTGAGACAATACTCCCATGGAGGAAAGTGCGCATGGTGACTGTTGCATTCAATCCCGATGCATTTTCTGTGTTTCATCAACACTCTGATAGTCCACAGATTACAGAATGCCACGAGATGTGCATCGGAAAGTACTACTGGTCTTCCCGGGAACGATCGAAGCGTAGACTGTTTGAGACATTAGTCCCATGGAGGAAAGTGCGCATGGTGACTGTTGTATTCTATCCCGATGCAATTTCTGTGTTTCATCAACACTCTGATACTCCACAGATTACAGAATGCCTCCAGATGTGCAGTTGAAACTACTACTGGTCTTCCACTTAACGATCAAAGCGTAGTCTGTTTGAGACATTACTCCGACGGAGGAAACTGCGCATGGAGAATGTTGTATTCAATCCCGATGCAATTTCTGTGTTTCATCAACACTCTGATAGTCCACAGATTACAGAAAGCCTCCAGATGTTCATCGGAAAGTACTACTGGTCTTCCAGGGAACGATCAAAGCGTAGACTGTTAGAGACATTACTTCCACGGAGGAAAGTGAGCATGGTGACTGTTTTATTCAATCCCGATGCAATTACTGTGTTTCAACAACACTCTAATAGTCCACAGATTACAGAATGCCTCCAGATGTGCATCGGAAACGACTACTGGTCTTCCAGGGAACGTTCAAAGCGTAGATTGTTTGTGACAATACTCCCGTGGAGGAAAGTGCGCATGGTGACTGTTGTATTCAATCCTGATGCATTTTCTGTGTTTCATCAACACTCTGATAGTCCACAGATTACTGAATGCCTGCAGATGTACATCGGAAACCACTACTGGTCTTCCAGGGAACGATCAAAGCGTAGACTGTTAGAGACATTACTCCCACGGAGTAAAGTGCGCATGGTGACTGTTGTATTCAATCCCGATGCAATTTCTGTGTTTCATCAACACTCTGATAGACTACAGATTACAGAATGCCTCCAGATGTGCATCGGAAACTACTACTGGTCTTCCAGGGAACGATCAAATCGTAGATTGGTTGTGACAATACTCCCGTGGAGGGAAGTGCGCATGGTGACTGTTGTATTCAATCCCGATGCATTTTCTGTGTTTCATCAACACTCTGATAGTCCACAGATTACTGAATGCCTGCAGATGTGCATCGGAAACTACTACTGGTCTCCCAGGGAACGATCAAAACGTAGACTGTTTGAGACATTACTCACATGGAGGTAAGTGCGCATGGTGACTGTTGTATTCAATACCGATGCAATATCTGTGTTTCATCAACACTCTGATACTCCACAGATTACAGGATGCCTCCAGATGTGCATCGTAAACTATTACTGGTCTTCCAGGGAACGATCAAAGCGTAGACTGTTTGAGACATTACTTTTATGGAGGTATGTGCGCATGGTGACTGTTGTATTCAATCCCGAAGCAATTTCTGTGTTTCATCAACACTCTAATAGTCCACAGATTACAGAATGCCTCCAGATGTGCATCGGAAACTACTACTGGTCTTCCAGGGAACAATCAAAGCGTAAACTCTTTGAGACATTACTCCCATGGAGGAAAGTGCGCATGGTGACTGTTTTATTCAATCCCGATGCATTTACTGTGTTTCATCAACACTCTGATAGACCACAGATTACAGATTGCCACGAGATATGCATCGGAAAATACTACTGGTCTTGCAGGGAACGATAAAAGCGTAGACTGTTTAAGACATTACTTTTATGTAAGAAACAGGGCATGGTGACTGTTGTATTCAATCCCGATGCAATTTCTGTGTTTCATCAACACTCTGATAGTCCACAGATTACAGAATGCCTCCACATGTGAATCGGAAACTACTACTGTTCTTCCAGAAACGATCAAAGCGTAGACTGTTTGAGACATTAATTTTTTTGAGGAATGTACGCATGGTGAGTGTTGTATTCAATCCTGATGCAATTTCTGTGTTTCATCAACACTCTGATAGTCCACAGATTACAAAATGCCTCCAGATGTTAATCGGAAACTACTACTGGTCTTCCAGGGAACGATCAAAGCGTAGACTGTTTGGGACATTACTCCCATGTAGGAAAGTGCGCATGGTGATTGTTGTATTCAATCCCGATGCAATTTCTGAGTTTCATCAACACTCTAATACTCCACAGATTACAGAATGCCTCCAAATGTGCATCGGAAACTACTACTGGCCTTCCAGGGAACGATCAAAGCGTAAACTCTTTGAGACATTACTCCCATGTAGGAAAGTGCACATGGTGAATGTTGTATTCAATCCCGATGCATTTTCTGTGTTTCATCAACACTCTGATAGTCCACAGATTACAGAATGCCACGAGATGTGCATCGGAAACTACTACTGTTCTTCCCAGGAACGACCAAACGTAGACTCTTTGAGACATTACTCCCATGGAGGAAACTGCGCATGGAGATTGTTGTATTCAATCCCGATGCAATTTCTGTGTTTCATCAACACTCTGATAGTCCACAGTTTACAAAATGCCTCCAGATGTTAATCGGAAACTACTACTGGTCCTCCAGGGAACGATGAAAGCGTAGACTGTTTGAGACATTACTTTTATGTAAGAAACAGCGCATGGTGACTGTTGTATTGAATCCCGATGCAATTTCTGTGTTTCATCAACACTCTGATAGTCCACAGATTACAGAATGCCTCCACATGTGAATCGGAAACTACTACTGGTCTTCCAGGAAACCATCAAAGCGTAGACTGTTTGAGACATTACTTTTATGGACGAATGTATTCATGGTGACTGTTGTATTCAATCCCGATGCAACTTCCGTGTTTCATCCACACTCTGATAGTCCACAGATTACAGAATGCCTCCAGATGTTAATCGGAAACTACTACTGGTCTTCCAGTTAACGATCAAAGCGTAGGCTGTTTGTTACATTACTCCCACGGAGGAAAGGGCGCATGGTGACAGTTGTATTCAATCCCGATGCATTTACAGTGTTTCATCAACACTCTGATAGACCACAGATTACAGAATGCCACGTGATGTGCATCGGAAACTACTACTGGTCTCCAGGGAACGATGAAAGCGTAGACTGTTTGAGACATTACTTTTATGTAAGAAACAGCGCATGGTGACTGTTGTATTGAATCCCGATGCAATTTCTGTGTTTCATCAACACTCTGATAGTCCACAGATTACAGAATGCCTCCACATGTGAATCGGAAACTACTACTGGTCTTCCAGGAAACCATCAAAGCGTAGACTGTTTGAGACATTACTTTTATGGACGAATGTATTCATGGTGACTGTTGTATTCAATCCCGATGCAATTTCTGTGTTTCATCAACACTCTGATAGTCCACAGATTACAGAATGCCTCCACATGTGAATCGGAAACTACTGCTGGTCTTCCAGGGACCGATCAAAGCATAGACTGTTTGAGACGTTACTCCAATGGAGGAAACTACGCTTGGAGAATGTTGTATTCAATCCCGATGCAATTTCTGTGTTTCATCAACACTCTGATAGTCCACAGATTACAAAATGCCTCCAGATGTTAATCGGAAACTACTACTGGTCCTCCAGGGAACGATCAAAGCGTAGACTGTTTGGGACATTACTCCCATGAAGGAAAGTGCGCATGGTGACTGTTGTATTCAATCCCGATGCAATTTCTGTGTTTCATCAACACTCTGATAGTCCACAGATTACAGAATGCCTCCACATGTGTATCGGAAACTACTACTGGTCTTCAAGGAAACCATCAAAGCGTAGACTCTTTGAGACATTACTTTTATGGAGGAATGTACGCATGGTGACTGTTGTATTCAATCCCGATGCAATTTCTTTGTTTCATCAACACTCTGATACTCCACAGATTACAGAAAGCCTCCAAATGTGCATCGGAAACTACTACTGGTCTCCAGGGAACGATGAAAGCGTAGACTGTTTGAGACATTACTTTTATGTAAGAAACAGCGCATGGTGACCGTTGTATTGATACCCGATGCAATTTCTGTGTTTCATCAACACTCTGATAGTCCACAGATTACAGAATGCCTCCACATGTGAATCGGAAACTACTACTGGTCTTCAAGGAAACCATCAAAGCGTAGACTCTTTGAGACATTACTGTTATGGTGGAATGTACGCATGGTGACTGTTGTATTCAATCCCGATGCAATTTCTGTGTTTCATCAACAATCTGATAGTCCACAGATTACAGAATGCTTCCAGATGTTAATCGGAAACTACTACTGGTGTTCCAGGGAACGATCAAAGCGTAGACTGTTTGAGAGATTACTCCCATGGAGGAAACTGCGCATGGAGATTGTTGTATCAATCCCGATGCAATTTCTGTGTTTCATCAACACTCTGATAGTCCACAGATTACTGAAATCCTCCAGAAGTTCATCGGAAACTACTACTGGTCTTCCAGGGAACGATCAAAGCGTAGACAGTTAGAGACTTTACTCCCATGGAGGAAAGTGAGCATGGTGAGTGTTTTATTCAATCCGGATGCAATTACTGTGTTTCATCAACACTCTGATAGTCTACAGATTACAGAATGCCACCAGAGGTGCATCGGAAACTACTACTGGTCTTCCAGGGAACGATCAAAGCGTAGATTGTTTGAGACATTACTCCCGTGGAGGAAAGTGCGCATGGTGACTGTTGTATTCAATCCCGTTGCATTTTCTGTGTTTCATCAACACTCTGATAGTCCACAGATTACAGAATGCCTCCACATATGAATCGGAAACTACTACTGGTCTTCCAGGAAACCATCAAAGCCTAGACTGTTTGAGACATTACTTTTATGGAGGAATGTACGCATGGTGACTGTTGTATTCAATCCCGATGCAATGTCTGTGTTTCATCAACACTCTGATAGTCCACAATCTACAGAATGCCTCCAGATGTTAATCGGAAACTACTACTGGTCCTCCAGGGAACGATCAAAGCGTAGACTGTTTGGGACATTACTCCCATGAAGGAAAGTGCGCATGGTGACTGTTGTATTCAATCCCGATGCAATTTCTGTGTTTTATCAACACTCTGATACTCCACAGATTACAGAATGCCTCCAAATGTGCATCGGAAACTACTACTGGTCTTCCAGGGATCGATCAAAGCGTAAACTCTTTGAGACATTACTCCCATGGAGGAAAGTGCGCATGGTGACTGTTGTATTCAATCCCGATGCATTTTCTGTGTTTCATCAACACTCTGATACTCAACAGATTACAGAATGCCTCCAGATGTGCAGTTGAAACTACTACTGGCCTTCCACTGAACGATCAAAGCGTAGACTGTTTGAGACATTACTCCTATGGAGGGAATTGCGCATCTAGAATGTTGTATTCAATCCCGATGCAATTTCTGTGTTTCATCAACACTCTGATAGTCCACAGATTACAGAATGCCTCCAGATGTTAATCGGAAACTACTACTGGTCTTCCAGTTAACGATCAAAGCGTAGACTGTTTGGGACATTACTCCCACTGAGGAAAGGGCGCATGGTGACAGTTGTATTCAATCCCGATGCAATTTCTGTGTTTCATCAACACTCTGATAGACCACAGATTACAGCATGAAACGAGATGTGCATCGGAAACTACTACTGGTCTCCAGGGAACGATGAAAGCGTAGACTGTTTGAGAAATTACTTTTATGTAAGAAACAGCGCATGGTGACTGTTGTATTGAATCCCGATGCAATTTCTGTGTTTCATCAACACTCTGATAGTCCACAGATTACAGAATGCCTCCACATGTGAATCGGAAACTACTACTGGTGTTCCAGGAAACCATCAAAGCGTAGACTGTTTGAGACATTACTTTTATGGAGGAATGTACGCATGGTGACTGTTGTATTCAATCCCGATGCAATTTCTGTGTTTCATCAACACTCTGATAGTCCACAGATTACAGAATGCCTCCAGATGTTAATCGGAAACTACTACTGGTCTTCCAGGGAACGATCAAAGCGTAGACTGTTTGAGACATTACTCCCATGGAGGAAACTGCGCATGGAGAATGTTGTATTCAATCCCGATGCAATTTCTGTGTTTCATCAACACTCTGATAGTCCACAGATTACAAAATGCCTCCAGATGTTAATCGGAAACTGCTACTGGTCCTCCAGGGAACGATCAAAGCGTAGACTGTTTGGGACACTACTCCCATGAAGGAAAGTGCGCATGGTGACTGTTGTATTCAATCCCGATGCAATTTCTATGTTTCATCAACACTCTGATACTCCACAGATTACAGAATGCCTCCAAATGTGCATCGGAAACTACTACTGGTCTTCCAGGGAACGATCAAAGAGTAGATTGTTTGAGACATTACTCCCGTGTTGGAAAGTGCGCATGGTGACTGTTGTATTCAATCCCGATGCATTTTCTGTGTTTCATCAACACTCTGATAGTCCACAGATTACACAATGCCTCCAGATGTGCATCGGAAACTACTACTGCTCTTCCAGGGACCGACCAAAGCGTAGACTGTTTGAGACATTACTCCCATGGAGGTATGTGCGCATAGTGACTGTTGTATTCAATCCCGATGCAATTTCTGTGTTTTATCAACACTCTAATACTCCACAGATTACAGAATGCCTCCAAATGTGCATCGGAAACTACTACTGGTCTTCCAGGGAACGATCAAAGCGTAAACTCTTTGAGACATTACTCCCATGGAGGAAAGTGCGCATGGTGACTGTTGTATTCAATCCCGATGCAATTTCTGTGTTTCATCAACACTCTGATACTCAAGAGATTACAGAATGCCTCCAGATGTGCAGTTGAAACTACTACTGGCCTTCCACTGAACGATCAAAGCGTAGACTGTTTGAGACATTACTCCTATGGAGGGAACTGCGCATGGAGAATGTTGTATTCAATCCCAATGCAATTTCTGTGTTTCATCAACACTCTGATAGTCCACAGATTACAGAATGCCTCCAGATGTTAATCGGAAACTACCACTGGTCTTCCAGTTAACGATCAAAGCGTAGGCTGTTTATTACATTACTCCCATGGAGGAAAGGGCGCATGGTGACAGTTGTATTCAATCCCGATGCATTTACAGTGTTTAATCAACACTCTGATAGATTACAGATTACAGAATGCCACGAGATGTGCATCGGAAACTACTACTGGTCTACCAGGGAACGATCAAAGCGTAGATTGTTTGAGACATTACTCCAGTTGAGGAAAGTGCGCATGGTGACTGTTGTATTCAATCCCGATGCATTTACAGTGTTTAATCAACACTCTGATAGACCACAGATTACAGAATGCCACGAAATGTGCATCGGAAACTACTACTGGTCTCCAGGGAACGATGAAAGCGTAGACTGTTTGAGACATTACTTTTATGTAAGAAACAGCGCATGGTGACTGTTGTATTGAATCCCGATGCAATTTCTGTGTTTCATCAACACTCTGATAGTCCACAGATTACAGAATGCCTCCACATGTGAATCGGAAACTACTACTGGTCTTCCAGGAAACCATCAAAGTGTAGACTGTTTAAGACTTTACTTTTATGGAGGAATGTACGCATGGTGACTGTTGTATTCAATCCCGATGCAATTTCTGTGTTTCATCAACACTCTGATAGTCCACAGTTTACAAAATGCCTCCAGATGTTAATCGGAAACTACTACTGGTCCTCCAGGGAACGATCAAAGCGTAGACTGTTTGAGACATTACTCCCATGGAGGAAACTGCGCATGGAGAATGTTGTATTCAATCCCGATGCATTGTCTGTGTTTTATCAACACTCTGATAGTCCACAGATTACAGAATGCCTCCAGATGTGAATCGGAAACTACTACTGCTCTTCCAGGGAACGATCAAAGCGTAGACTGTTTGAGACAATACTCCCATGGAGGAATGTGCGCATAGTGACTGTTGTATTCACTCCCGATGCAATTTCTGTGTTTTATCAACACTCTGATACTCCACAGATTACAGAATGCCACGAGATGTGCATCGGAAACTACTACTGGTCTTCCCGGGAACGATCAAATCGTAGACTGTTTGAGACATTACTCCCATGGAGGAAAGTGCGCATGGTGACTGTCGTATTCAATCCCGATGCAATTTCTGTGTTTCATAAACACTCTGATAGTCCACAGATTACAGAAAGCCTCCAGAAGTTCATCGGAAACTACTACTGGTCTTCCAGGGAACGATCAAGGCGTAGACTGTTAGAGACATTACTCCCATGGAGGAAAGTGAGCATGGTGAGAGTTTTATTCAATCCGGATGCAATTACTGTGTTTGATCAACACTCTGATAGTCTACAGATTACAGAATGCCACCAGAGGTGCATCGGAAACTACTACTGGTCTTCCAGGGAACGATCAAAGCGTAGATTGTTTGAGACATTACTCCCGTGGAGGAAAGTGCGCATGGTGACTGTTGTATTCAATCCCGATGCATTTTCTGTGTTTCATCAACACTCTGATAGTCCACAGATTACAGAATGCCTCCAGATGTTAATCGGAAACTACTACTGGTCTTCCAGGAAACGATCAAAGCGTAGACTGTTTGGGACATTACTCCCATGGAGGAAAGTGCGCATGGTGACTGTCGTATTCAATCCCGATGCAATTTCTGTGTTTCATCAACACTCTGATATTCCACAGATTACAAAATGCCTCCAGATGTTAATCGGAAACTACTACAGGTCTTCCAGGGAACGATCAAAGCGTAGACTGTTTGGGACATTACTCCCATGGAGGAAAGTGCGCATGGTGACTGTTGCATTCAATCCCGATGCAATTACTGTGTTTCATCAACACTCTGATAGTCTACAGATTACAGAATGCCACCAGAGGTGCATCGGAAACTACTACTGGTCTTCCCGGGAACGACCAAACGTAGACTCTTTGAGACATTACTCCCATGGAGGAAAGTTCGCATGGTGACTGTTGTATTCAATCCCGATGCATTTACAGTGTTTCATCAACACTCTGATAGACCACAGATTACAGAATGCCACGAGATGTGCATCGGAAACTACTACTATTCTCCAGGGAACGATGAAAGCGTAGACTGTTTGAGACACTACTTTTATGTAAGAAACAGCGCATGGTGACTGTTGTATTGAATCCCGATGCAATTTCTGTGTTTCATCAACACTCTGATAGTCCACAGATTACAGAATGCCTCCACATGTGAATCGGAAACTACTACTAGTCTTCCAGGAAACCATCAAAGCGTAGACTGTTTGAGACATTACTTTTATGGAGGAATGTACGCATGGTGACTGTTGTATTCAATCCCGATGCAATTTCTGTGTTTCATCAACAATCTGATAGTCCACAGATTACAGAATGCCTCCAGATGTTAATCGGAAACTACTACTGGTCTTCCAGGGAACGATCAAAGCGTAGACTGTTTGAGACATTACTTCCATGGAGGAAAGTGCGCATGGTGACGGCTGTATTCAATCCCGATGCAATTTCTGTGTTTCATCAACACTCTGATAGTCCACAGATGACAGAAAGCCTCCAGAAGTTCATCGGAAACTACTACTGGTCTTCCAGGGAACGATCAAAGCGTAGACTCTTAGAGACTTTACTCCCATGGACGAAAGTGAGCATGGTGAGTGTTTTATTCAATCCGGATGCAATTACTGAGTTTCATCAACACTCTGATAGTCTACAGATTACAGAATGCCACCAGAGGTGCATCGGAAATTACTACTGGTCTTCCAGGGAACGATCAAAGCGTAGATTGTTTGAGACATTACTCCCGTGGAGGAAAGTGCGCATGGTGACTGTTGTATTCAATCCCGATGCATTTTCTGTGTTTCATCAACACTCTGATAGTCCACAGATTACAGAATGCCACGAGATGTGCATCGGAAACTACTACTGGTCTACCAGGGAACGATCAAAGCGTAGATTGTTTGAGACATTACTCCAGTTGAGGAAAGTGCGCATGGTGACTGTTGTATTCAATCCCGATGCATTTACAGTGTTTAATCAACACTCTGATAGACCACAGATTACAGAATGCCACGAAATGTGCATCGGAAACTACTACTGGTCTCCAGGGAACGATGAAAGCGTAGACTGTTTGAGACATTACTTTTATGTAAGAAACAGCGCATGGTGACTGTTGTATTGAATCCCGATGCAATTTCTGTGTTTCATCAACACTCTGATAGTCCACAGATTACAGAATGCCTCCACATGTGAATCGGAAACTACTACTGGTCTTCCAGGAAACCATCAAAGTGTAGACTGTTTAAGACTTTACTTTTATGGAGGAATGTACGCATGGTGACTGTTGTATTCAATCCCGATGCAATTTCTGTGTTTCATCAACACTCTGATAGTCCACAGTTTACAAAATGCCTCCAGATGTTAATCGGAAACTACTACTGGTCCTCCAGGGAACGATCAAAGCGTAGACTGTTTGAGACATTACTCCCATGGAGGAAACTGCGCATGGAGAATGTTGTATTCAATCCCGATGCATTGTCTGTGTTTTATCAACACTCTGATAGTCCACAGATTACAGAATGCCTCCAGATGTGAATCGGAAACTACTACTGCTCTTCCAGGGAACGATCAAAGCGTAGACTGTTTGAGACAATACTCCCATGGAGGAATGTGCGCATAGTGACTGTTGTATTCACTCCCGATGCAATTTCTGTGTTTTATCAACACTCTGATACTCCACAGATTACAGAATGCCACGAGATGTGCATCGGAAACTACTACTGGTCTTCCCGGGAACGATCAAATCGTAGACTGTTTGAGACATTACTCCCATGGAGGAAAGTGCGCATGGTGACTGTCGTATTCAATCCCGATGCAATTTCTGTGTTTCATAAACACTCTGATAGTCCACAGATTACAGAAAGCCTCCAGAAGTTCATCGGAAACTACTACTGGTCTTCCAGGGAACGATCAAGGCGTAGACTGTTAGAGACATTACTCCCATGGAGGAAAGTGAGCATGGTGAGAGTTTTATTCAATCCGGATGCAATTACTGTGTTTGATCAACACTCTGATAGTCTACAGATTACAGAATGCCACCAGAGGTGCATCGGAAACTACTACTGGTCTTCCAGGGAACGATCAAAGCGTAGATTGTTTGAGACGTTACTCCCGTGGAGGAAAGTGCGCATGGTGACTGTTGTATTCAATCCCGATGCATTTTCTGTGTTTCATCAACACTCTGATAGTCCACAGATTACAGAATGCCTCCAGATGTTAATCGGAAACTACTACTGGTCTTCCAGGAAACGATCAAAGCGTAGACTGTTTGGGACATTACTCCCATGGAGGAAAGTGCGCATGGTGACTGTCGTATTCAATCCCGATGCAATTTCTGTGTTTCATCAACACTCTGATATTCCACAGATTACAAAATGCCTCCAGATGTTAATCGGAAACTACTACAGGTCTTCCAGGGAACGATCAAAGCGTAGACTGTTTGGGACATTACTCCCATGGAGGAAAGTGCGCATGGTGACTGTTGCATTCAATCCCGATGCAATTACTGTGTTTCATCAACACTCTGATAGTCTACAGATTACAGAATGCCACCAGAGGTGCATCGGAAACTACTACTGGTCTTCCCGGGAACGACCAAACGTAGACTCTTTGAGACATTACTCCCATGGAGGAAAGTTCGCATGGTGACTGTTGTATTCAATCCCGATGCATTTACAGTGTTTCATCAACACTCTGATAGACCACAGATTACAGAATGCCACGAGATGTGCATCGGAAACTACTACTATTCTCCAGGGAACGATGAAAGCGTAGACTGTTTGAGACATTACTTTTATGTAAGAAACAGCGCATGGTGACTGTTGTATTGAATCCCGATGCAATTTCTGTGTTTCATCAACACTCTGATAGTCCACAGATTACAGAATGCCTCCACATGTGAATCGGAAACTACTACTAGTCTTCCAGGAAACCATCAAAGCGTAGACTGTTTGAGACATTACTTTTATGGAGGAATGTACGCATGGTGACTGTTGTATTCAATCCCGATGCAATTTCTGTGTTTCATCAACAATCTGATAGTCCACAGATTACAGAATGCCTCCAGATGTTAATCGGAAACTACTACTGGTCTTCCAGGGAACGATCAAAGCGTAGACTGTTTGAGACATTACTTCCATGGAGGAAAGTGCGCATGGTGACGGCTGTATTCAATCCCGATGCAATTTCTGTGTTTCATCAACACTCTGATAGTCCACAGATGACAGAAAGCCTCCAGAAGTTCATCGGAAACTACTACTGGTCTTCCAGGGAACGATCAAAGCGTAGACTCTTAGAGACTTTACTCCCATGGACGAAAGTGAGCATGGTGAGTGTTTTATTCAATCCGGATGCAATTACTGAGTTTCATCAACACTCTGATAGTCTACAGATTACAGAATGCCACCAGAGGTGCATCGGAAATTACTACTGGTCTTCCAGGGAACGATCAAAGCGTAGATTGTTTGAGACATTACTCCCGTGGAGGAAAGTGCGCATGGTGACTGTTGTATTCAATCCCGATGCACTTTCTGTGTTTCATCAACACTCTGATAGTCCACAGATTACAGAATGCCTCCACATGTGAATCGGAAACTACTACGGGTCTTTCAGGAAACCATCAAAGCGTAGACTGTTTGAGACATTACTTTTATGGAGGAATGTACGCATGGTGACTGTTGTATTCAATCTCGATGCATATTCTGTGTTTCATCAACACTCTGATAGTCCACAGATTACAGAATGCCTCCAGATGTTAATCGGAAACTACTACTGGTCTTCCAGGAAACCATCAAAGCGTAGACTGTTTGAGACATTACTTTTATGGAGGAATGTACGCATGGTGACTGTTGTATTCAATCCCGATGCAATTTCTGTGTTTCATCAACGCTCTGATAGTCCACAGATTACAGAATGCCTCCAGATGTTAATCGGAAACTACTACTGGTCTTCCAGGGAACGATCAAAGCGTAGACTGTATGAGACATTACTCCCATGGAGGAAACTGCGCATGGAGAATGTTGTATTCAATCCCGATGCCATTTCTGTGTTTCTTCAACACTCTGATACTCAACAGATTACAGAATGCCTCCTGATGTGCAGTTGAAACTACTACTGGCCTTCCACTGAACGATCAAATCGTAGACTGTTTGAGACATTACTCCCATGGAGGAAACTGCGCATGGAGAGTGTTGTATTCAATCCCGATGCAATATCTGTGTTTCATCAACATTCTGATAGTCCACAGATTACAGAATGCCTCCAGATGTTAATCGGAAACTACTACTGGTCTTCCAGTTAACGATCAAAGCGTAGGCTGTTTATTACATTACTCCCATGGAGGAAAGGGCGCATGGTGACAGTTGTATTCAATCCCGATGCATTTACAGTGTTTAATCAACACTCTGATAGATTACAGATTACAGAATGCCACGAGATGTGCATCGGAAACTACTACTGGTCTACCAGGGAACGATCAAAGCGTAGATTGTTTGAGACATTACTCCAGTTGAGGAAAGTGCGCATGGTGACTGTTGTATTCAATCCCGATGCATTTACAGTGTTTAATCAACACTCTGATAGACCACAGATTACAGAATGCCACGAAATGTGCATCGGAAACTACTACTGGTCTCCAGGGAACGATGAAAGCGTAGACTGTTTGAGACATTACTTTTATGTAAGAAACAGCGCATGGTGACTGTTGTATTGAATCCCGATGCAATTTCTGTGTTTCATCAACACTCTGATAGTCCACAGATTACAGAATGCCTCCACATGTGAATCGGAAACTACTACTGGTCTTCCAGGAAACCATCAAAGTGTAGACTGTTTAAGACTTTACTTTTATGGAGGAATGTACGCATGGTGACTGTTGTATTCAATCCCGATGCAATTTCTGTGTTTCATCAACACTCTGATAGTCCACAGTTTACAAAATGCCTCCAGATGTTAATCGGAAACTACTACTGGTCCTCCAGGGAACGATCAAAGCGTAGACTGTTTGAGACATTACTCCCATGGAGGAAACTGCGCATGGAGAATGTTGTATTCAATCCCGATGCATTGTCTGTGTTTTATCAACACTCTGATAGTCCACAGATTACAGAATGCCTCCAGATGTGAATCGGAAACTACTACTGCTCTTCCAGGGAACGATCAAAGCGTAGACTGTTTGAGACAATACTCCCATGGAGGAATGTGCGCATAGTGACTGTTGTATTCACTCCCGATGCAATTTCTGTGTTTTATCAACACTCTGATACTCCACAGATTACAGAATGCCACGAGATGTGCATCGGAAACTACTACTGGTCTTCCCGGGAACGATCAAATCGTAGACTGTTTGAGACATTACTCCCATGGAGGAAAGTGCGCATGGTGACTGTCGTATTCAATCCCGATGCAATTTCTGTGTTTCATAAACACTCTGATAGTCCACAGATTACAGAAAGCCTCCAGAAGTTCATCGGAAACTACTACTGGTCTTCCAGGGAACGATCAAGGCGTAGACTGTTAGAGACATTACTCCCATGGAGGAAAGTGAGCATGGTGAGAGTTTTATTCAATCCGGATGCAATTACTGTGTTTGATCAACACTCTGATAGTCTACAGATTACAGAATGCCACCAGAGGTGCATCGGAAACTACTACTGGTCTTCCAGGGAACGATCAAAGCGTAGATTGTTTGAGACATTACTCCCGTGGAGGAAAGTGCGCATGGTGACTGTTGTATTCAATCCCGATGCATTTTCTGTGTTTCATCAACACTCTGATAGTCCACAGATTACAGAATGCCTCCAGATGTTAATCGGAAACTACTACTGGTCTTCCAGGAAACGATCAAAGCGTAGACTGTTTGGGACATTACTCCCATGGAGGAAAGTGCGCATGGTGACTGTCGTATTCAATCCCGATGCAATTTCTGTGTTTCATCAACACTCTGATATTCCACAGATTACAAAATGCCTCCAGATGTTAATCGGAAACTACTACAGGTCTTCCAGGGAACGATCAAAGCGTAGACTGTTTGGGACATTACTCCCATGGAGGAAAGTGCGCATGGTGACTGTTGCATTCAATCCCGATGCAATTACTGTGTTTCATCAACACTCTGATAGTCTACAGATTACAGAATGCCACCAGAGGTGCATCGGAAACTACTACTGGTCTTCCCGGGAACGACCAAACGTAGACTCTTTGAGACATTACTCCCATGGAGGAAAGTTCGCATGGTGACTGTTGTATTCAATCCCGATGCATTTACAGTGTTTCATCAACACTCTGATAGACCACAGATTACAGAATGCCACGAGATGTGCATCGGAAACTACTACTATTCTCCAGGGAACGATGAAAGCGTAGACTGTTTGAGACATTACTTTTATGTAAGAAACAGCGCATGGTGACTGTTGTATTGAATCCCGATGCAATTTCTGTGTTTCATCAACACTCTGATAGTCCACAGATTACAGAATGCCTCCACATGTGAATCGGAAACCACTACTAGTCTTCCAGGAAACCATCAAAGCGTAGACTGTTTGAGACATTACTTTTATGGAGGAATGTACGCATGGTGACTGTTGTATTCAATCCCGATGCAATTTCTGTGTTTCATCAACAATCTGATAGTCCACGGATTACAGAATGCCTCCAGATGTTAATCGGAAACTACTACTGGTCTTCCAGGGAACGATCAAAGCGTAGACTGTTTGAGACATTACTTCCATGGAGGAAAGTGCGCATGGTGACGGCTGTATTCAATCCCGATGCAATTTCTGTGTTTCATCAACACTCTGATAGTCCACAGATGACAGAAAGCCTCCAGAAGTTCATCGGAAACTACTACTGGTCTTCCAGGGAACGATCAAAGCGTAGACTCTTAGAGACTTTACTCCCATGGAGGAAAGTGAGCATGGCGAGTGTTTTATTCAATCCGGATGCAATTACTGAGTTTCATCAACACTCTGATAGTCTACAGATTACAGAATGCCACCAGAGGTGCATCGGAAATTACTACTGCTCTTCCAGGGAACGATCAAAGCGTAGATTGTTTGAGACATTACTCCCGTGGAGGAAAGTGCGCATGGTGACTGTTGTATTCAATCCCGATGCATTTTCTGTGTTTCATCAACACTCTGATAGTCCACAGATTACAGAATGCCTCCACATGTGAATCGGAAACTACTACGGGTCTTTCAGGAAACCATCAAAGCGTAGACTGTTTGAGACATTACTTTTATGGAGGAATGTACGCATGGTGACTGTTGTATTCAATCTCGATGCATATTCTGTGTTTCATCAACACTCTGATAGTCCACAGATTACAGAATGCCTCCAGATGTTAATCGGAAACTACTACTGGTCTTCCAGGAAACCATCAAAGCGTAGACTGTTTGAGACATTACTTTTATGGAGGAATGTACGCATGGTGACTGTTGTATTCAATCCCGATGCAATTTCTGTGTTTCATCAACACTCTGATAGTCCACAGATTACAGAATGCCTCCAGATGTTAATCGGAAACTACTACTGGTCTTCCAGGGAACGATCAAAGCGTAGACTGTATGAGACATTACTCCCATGGAGGAAACTGCGCATGGAGAATGTTGTATTCAATCCCGATGCCATTTCTGTGTTTCTTCAACACTCTGATACTCAACAGATTACAGAATGCCTCCTGATGTGCAGTTGAAACTACTACTGGCCTTCCACTGAACGATCAAATCGTAGACTGTTTGAGACATTACTCCCATGGAGGAAACTGCGCATGGAGAGTGTTGTATTCAATCCCGATGCAATATCTGTGTTTCATCAACATTCTGATAGTCCACAGATTACAGAATGCCTCCAGATGTTAATCGGAAACTACTACTGGTCATCCAGGGAACGATAAAAGCATAGACTGTTTGGGACATTACTCCCATGGAGGATAGTGCGCATGGTGACTGTTGTATTCAATCCCGATGCAATTTCTGTGTTTCATCAATACTCTGATAGTCCACAGATTACAGAATGCCACCAGATGTGCATAGGAAATACTACTGGTCTTCCAGGGAACGATCAATGCGTAGACTGCTTGAGAATTACTCCTATGGAGGAAAGTGCGCATTGTGACTGTTGTATTCAATCCCGAAGCAATTTCTGTGTTTCATCAAAACTCTGATAGTCCACAGATTACAGAATGCCTCCAGATGTGCATCGGAAACGACTACTGGTCTTCCAGGGAACGATCAAAGCGTAGACTGTTTGAGACATTACTCCCATGGAGGAAACTGCGCATGGTGACTGTTGTATTCAATCCCGATGCAATTTCTGTGTTTTATCAACACTCTGATACTCCACAGATTACAGAATGCCTCCAAATGTGCACCGGAAACTACTACTGGTCTTCCAGGGAACGATCAAAGCGTAAACTCTTTGAGACATTACTCCCATGGAGGAAAGTGCGCATGGTGACTGTTGTATTCAATCCCGATGCATTTTCTGTGTTTCATCAACACTCTGATAGTCCACAGATTACAGAATGCCACGAGCAGTGCATCGGAAACTACTACTGGTCTTCCCGGGAACGATCAAAGCGTAGACTCTTTGAGACATTACTCCCATGGAGGAAAGTGCGCATGGTGACTGTTGTATTCAATCACGATGCAATTTCTGTGTTTCATCAACACTCTGATACTCAACAGATTACAGAATGCCTCAAGATGTGCAGTGGAAACTACTACTGGCCTTCCACTGAACGATCAAAGCGTAGACTGTTTGAGACATTACTCCTATGGAGGGAACTGCGCATGGAGAATGTTGTATTCAATCCCGATGCAATTTCTGTGTTTCATCAACACTCTGATAGTCCACAGATTACAGAATGCCTCCAGATGTTAATCAGAAACTACTACTGGTCTTCCAGTTAACGATCAAAGCGTAGGCTGTTTGTTACATTACTCCCACTGAGGAAAGGGCGCATGGTGACAGTTGTATTCAATCCCGATCCATTTACAGTGTTTCATCAACACTCTGATAGACCACAGATTACAGAATGCCACGAGATGTGCATCGGAAACTACTACTGGTCTCCAGGGAACGATGAAAGCGTAGACTGTTTGAGACATTACTTTTATGTAAGAAACAGCGGAAACTACTACTACTACTACTACTACTGTGCATCGGAAACTACTACTGCTCTTCCAGGGATCGATCAAAGCGTAGACTGTTTGAGACATTACTCCCATGGAGGAATGTGCTCATAGTGACTGTTGTATTCAATCCCGATGCAATTTCTGTGTTTTATCAACACTATAATACTCCACAGATTACAGAATGCCTCCAAATGAGCATCGGAAACTATTACTGGTCTTCCCGGGAAAGATCAAAGCGTAGACTCTTTGAGACATTACTCCCATGGAGGAAAGTGCGCATGGTGACTGTTGTATTCAATCCCGATGCAATTTCTGTGTTTCATCAACACTCTGATACTCAACAGATTACAGAATGCCTCCACATGTGAATCGGAAACTACTAATGGTCTTCCAGGAAACCTTCAAAGCGTAGACTGCTTAAGACATTACTTTTATGGAGGAATGTACTCATGGTGACTGTTGTATTCAATCCCGATGCTATTTCTGTGTTTCATCAACACTCTGATAGTCCACGGACTACAGAATGATTCCAGATGTTAATCGGAAACTACTACTGGTCTTCCAGGGAACGATCAAAGCGTAGACTGTTTGAGAAATTACTCCCATGGAGGAAACTGCGCATGGAGAATGTTGTATTCAATCTCGATGCAATTTCTGTGTTTCATCAACACTCTGATAGTCCACAGTTTACAAAATGCCTCCAGATGTTAATCGGAAACTACTACTGGTCCTCCAGGGAACGATCAAAGCGTAGACTGTTTGAGACATTACTCCCATTGAGGAAAGTGCGCATGGCGACTGTTGTATCCAATCCCGATGCATTTTCTGTGTTTCATCAACACTCTGGTAGTCCACAGATTACAGAATGCCACGAGATGTGCATCGGAAACTACTACTGGTCTTCCCGGGAACGATCAAAGCGTAGACTGTTTGAGACATTACTCCCATGGAGGAAAGTGCGCATGGTGACTGTCGTATTCAATCCCGATGCAATTTCTGTGTTTCATCAACACTCTGATAGTCCACAGATTACAGAAAGCCTCCAGAAGTTCATCGGAAACTACTACTGGTCTTCCAGGGAACGATCAAAGCGTAGACTGTTAGAGACATTACTCCCATGGAGGAAAGTGAGCATGGTGAGTGTTTTATTCAATCCGGATGCAATTACTGTGTTTCATCAACACTCTGATAGTCTACAGATTACAGAATGCCACCAGAGGTGCATTGGAAACTACTACTGGTCTTCCAGGGAACGATCAAAGCGAAGATTGTTTGAGACATTACTCCCGTTGAGGAAAGTGCGCATGGTGACTGTTGTATTCAATCCCGATGCATTTTCTGTGTTTCATCAACACTCTGATAGTCCACAGATTACAGAATGCCACGAGAAGTGCATCGGAAACTACTACTGGTCTTCCCGGGAACGATCAAAGCGTAGACTCTTTGAGACATTACTCCCATGGAGGAAAGTGCGCATGGTGACAGTTGTATTCAATCCCGATGCATTTACAGTGTTTAATCAACACTCTGATAGACCACAGATTACAGAATGCCACGAGATGTGCATCGGAAACTACTACTGGTCTCCAGGGAACGATGAAAGCGTAGACTGTTTGAGACATTACTCTTATGTAAGAAACAGCGCATGGTGACTGTTGTATTGAATCCCGATGCAATTTCTGTGTTTCATCAACACTCTGATAGTCCACAGATTACAGAATGCCTCCAGATGTGAATCGGAAACTACTACTGGTCTTCCAGGAAACCATCAAAGCGTAGACTGTTTAAGACATTACTTTTATGGAGGAATGTAGGCATGGGGACTGTTGTATTCAATTCCGATGCAATTTCTGTGTTTCATCAACACTCTGATAAACCACAGATTACAGAATTCCTCCAGATGTTAATCGGAAACTACTACTGGTCTTCCAGGGAACGATCAAAGCGTAGACTGTTTGAGAAATTACTCCCGTGGAGGAAAGTGCGCATGGTGGCTGTTGTATTCAATCCCGATGCAATTTCTGTGTTTCATCAACACTCTAATAGTCCACAGATTACAGAATGCCTCCAGATGTGCATCGGAAACTACTACTGCTCTTCCAGGGAACGATCAAAGCGTAGACTGTTTGAGACATTACTCCCATGGAGGAATGTGCGCATAGTGACTGTTGTATTCAATCCCGATGCAATTTCTGTGTTTTATCAACAGTCTGATACTCCACAGATTACAGAATGCCTCCAAATGTGCATCGGAAACTACTACTGGTCTTCCAGGGAACGATCAAAGCGTAAACTCTTTGAGACATTACTCCCATGGAGGAAAGTGCGCATGGTGACTGTTGTATTCAATCCCGATGCATTTTCTGTGTTTCATCAACACTCTGATAGTCCACAGATTACAGAATGCCACGAGAAGTGCATCGGAAACTACTACTGGTCTTCCCGGGAACGATCAAAGCGTAGACCCTTTGAGACATTACTCCCATGGAGGAAAGTGCGCATGGTGACTGTTGTATTCAATCCCGATGCAATTTCTGTGTTTCATCAACACTCTGATACTCAACAGATTACAGAATGCCTCCAGATGTGTAGTTGAAACTACTACTGGCCTTCCACTGAACGATCAAAGCGTAGACTCTTTGAGACATTACTCCTATGGAGGGAACTGCGCATGGAGAATGTTGTATTCAATCCCGATGCAATTTCTGTGTTTCATTAACACTCTGATAGTCCACAGATTACAGAATGCCTCCAGATGTTAATCGGAAACTACTACTGGTCTTCCAGGGAACGATCAAAGCGTAGACTGTTTGAGACATTACTCCCATGGAGGAAACTGCGCATGGAGAATGTTATATTCAATCCCGATGCAATTTATGTGTTTCATCAACACTCTGATAGTCCACAGATTACAAAATGCCTCCAGATGTTAAACGGAAACTACCACTGGTCCTCCAGGGAACGATCAAAGCGTAGACTGTTTGGGACATTACTCCCATGAATGAAAGTGCGCATGGTGACTGTTGTATTCAATCCCGATACAATTTCTGTGTTTCATCAACACTCTGATACTCCACAGATTACAGAATGCCTCCAAATGTGCATCGGAAACTACTACTAGTCTTCCAGGGAACGATCAAAGCGTAGACTATTTGAGACATTACTCCCATGGTGGAAAGTGCGCATTGTGACTGTTGTATCCGATCCCGATGCATTTTCTGTGTTTCATCAACACTCTGATAGTCCACAGATTACAGAATGCCACGAGATGTGTATCGGAAACTACTACTGGTCTTCCCGGCAACGATCAAAGCGTAGACTGTTTGAGACATTACTCCCATGGAGGAAAGTGCCCATGGTGACTGTCGTGTTCAATCCCGATGCAATTTCTGTGTTTCATCAACACTCTGATAGTCCACAGATTACAGAAAGCCTCCAGAAGTTCAGCGGAAACTACAACTGGACTTCCAGGGAACGATCAAAGCGTAGACTGTTAGAGACATTACTCCCATGGAGGAAAGTGAGCATGGTGACTGTTTTATTCAATCCGGATGCAATTACTGTGTTTCATCAACACTCTGATAGTCTACACATTACAGAATGCCACCAGAGGTGCATCGGAAACTACTACTGGTCTTCCAGGGAACGATCAAAGCGTAGACTGTTTGAGACATTACTCCCGTGGAGGAAAGTGCGCATGGTGACTGTTGAATTCAATCCCGATGCATTTTCTGTGTTTCATCAACACTCTGATAGTCCACAGATTACAGAATGCCTCCAGATGTGCATCGGAAACTACTACTGGTCTTCCAGGGAACGATCAAAGCGTAGACTGTTTGAGACATTACTCCCGTGGAGGAAAGTGCGCATGGTGACTGTTGAATTCAATCCCGATGCATTTTCTGTGTTTCATCAACACTCTGATAGTCCACAGATTACAGAATGCCTCCAGATGTGCATCGGAAACTACTACTGCTCTTCCAGGGACCGATCAAAGCGTAGACTGTTTCAGACATTACTCCCATGGAGGAAAGTGCGGATGGTGACTGTTTTATTCAATCCCGATACAATTTATGTGTTTCATCAACTCTCTAATACTCCACAGATTACAGAATGCCTCCAGTTGTGGATCGGAAACTTCTACTAGTCTTCCAGGCAACGATCAAATTGTAGACTGTTTCAGACATTACTCCCATGGAGGAAAGTGCGGATGATGACTGTTTTATTCAATCCCGATACAATTTCTGTGTTTCATCAACTCTCTAATACTCCACAGATTACAGAATGCCTCCAGATGTGCATCGGAAACTTCTACTGGTCTTCCAGGGAACGAACAAATTGTAGACTGTTTGAGACATTACTCCCATGGAGGAATGTGCGCATGGTGACTGTTGTATTCAATCCCGATGCATTTACAGTGTTTCATCAACACTCTGATAGACCACAGATTACAGAATGCCACGAGATGTGCATCGGAAACTACTACTGGTCTCCAGGGAACGATGAAAGCGCAGACTGTTTGAGACATTACTTTTATGTAAGAAACAGCGCATGGTGACTGTTGTATTGAATCCCGATGCAATTTCTGAGTTTCATTAACACTCTGATAGTCCACAGATTACAGAATGCCTCCACATGTGAATCGGAAACTACTACTGGTCTTCCAGGTAACCATCAAAGCGTAGACTGTTTGAGACATTACTTTTATGGAGGAATGTACGCATGGTGACTGTTGTATTCAATCCCCATGCAATTTCTGTGTTTCATCAACACTCTGATTGTCCACAGATTACAGAATGCCTCCAGATGTTAATCGGAAACTACTACTGGTCTTCCAGTTAACGATCAAAGCGTAGGCTGTTTGTTACATTACTCCCATGGAGGAAAGGGCGCATGGTGACAGTTGTATTCAATCCCGATGCATTGACAGTGTTTCATCAACACTCTGATAGACCACTGATTACAGAATGCCACGAGATGTGCATCGGAAACTACTACTGGTCTTCCAGGGAACGATCAAAGCGTAGACTGTTTGGGACATTACTCCCATCGAGGATAGTGAGCATGGTGACTGTTTTATTCAATCCGGATGCAATAACTGTGTTTCATCAACACTCTGATAGTCTACACATTACAGAATACCACCAGAGGTGCATCGGAAACTACTACTGGTCTTTCAGGGAACGATCAAAGCGTAGATTGTTTGAGACATTACTCTCGTGGAGGAAAGTGCGAGTGGTGACTGTTGTATTCAATCCCGATGCATTTTCTGTGTTTCATCAACACACTGATAGTCCACAGATTACAGAATGCCTCCAGATGTGCATCGGAAACTACTACTGCTCTTCCAGGGAACGATCAAAGCGTAGACAGTTTGAGACATTACTCCCATGGAGGAAAGTGCGCATGGTGACTGTTGTATTCAATACCGATGCAATTTCTGTGTTTCATCAACTCTCTGATACTCCACAGATTACAGAATGCCTCCAGATGTGCAATTGAAACAACTACTGGTCTTCCAGGGAACGATCAAAGCGTAGACTGTTTGAGACATTACTCCCATGGAGGAAAGTGCGCATGGTGACTGTTGTATCCAATCCCGATGCATTTTCTCTGTTTCATCAACACTCTGATAGTCTACACATTACAGAATGCCACCAGAGGTGCATCGGAAACTACTACTGGTCTTCCAGGGAACGATAAAAGCGTAGATTGTTTGAGACATTATTCCCGTGGAGGAAAGTGCGCATGGTGACTATTGTCTTCAATCCCGATGCATTTTCTGTGTTTCATCAACACACTGATAGTCCACAGATTACAGAATGCCTCCAGATGTGCATCGGAAAGTACTACTGCTCTTCCAGGGAACGATCAAAGCGTAGACTGTTTGAGACATTACTTTTATGGAGGAATGTGCGCATGGTGACTGTTGTATTCAATCCCGATGCAATTTCTGTGTTTCATCAACACTCTAATAGTCCACAGATTACAGAATGCCTCCAGCTGTGCATCGGAAACTACTACTGGTCTTCCAGGGAACGATCAAAGCGTAGACTGTTTGAGACATTACTTTTATGGAGGAATGTGCGCATGGTGACTGTTGTATTCAATCCCGATGCAATTACTGTGTTTCATCAACACTCTGATGGTCTACACATTACAGAATGCGACGAGATGTGCATCGGAAACTACTACTGGTCTTCCAGGGAACGATCAAAGCGTAGACTGTTTGAGACATTACTCCCATGGAGGAAACTGCGCATGGAGAATGTTGTATTCAATCCCGATGCAATTTATGTGTTTCATCAACACTCTGATAGTCCACAGATTACAAAATGCCTCCAGATGTTAAACGGAAACTACTACTGGTCTTCCCGGCAACGATCAAAGCGTAGACTGTTTGAGACATTACTCCCATGGAGGAAAGTGCCCATGGTGACTGTCGTATTCAATCCCGATGCAATTTCTGTGTTTCATAAACACTCTGATAGTCCACAGTTTACAGAAAGCCTCCAGAAGTTCATCGGAAACTACTACTGGTCTTCCAGGGAACGATCAAAGCGCAGACTGTTAGAGACATTGCTCCCATGGAGGAAAGTGAGCATGGTGAGTGTTTTATTCAATCCGGATGCAATTAATGTGTTTCATCAACACTCTGATAGTCTACAGATTACAGAATGCCATTAGAGGTTCATCGGAATCTACTACTGGTCTTCCAGGGAACGATCAAAGCGTAGATTGTTTGAGACATTACTCCCATGGAGGGAACTGCGCATGGAGAATGTTGTATTCAATCCCGATGCAATTTCTGTGTTTCATCAACACTCTGATATTCCACAGTTTACAAAATGCCGCCAGATGTTAATCGGAAACTACTACTGGTCCTCCAGGGAACGATCAAAGCGTAGACTGTTTGGGACATTACTCCCATGAAGGAAAGTGCGCATGGTGACTGTTGTATTCAATCCCGATGCAATTTCTGTGTTTCATCAACACTCTGATACTCCACAGATTACAGAATGCCTCCAAATGTGCATCGGAAACTACTACTGGTCTTCCAGGGAACGATCAAAGCGTAGATTGTTTGAGACATTACTCCCGTGGAGGAAAGTGCGCATGGTGATTGTTGTATTCAATCCCGAAGCATTTTCTGTGTTTCATCAACACTCTGATAGTCCACAGATTACAGAATGCCTCCAGATGTGCATCGGAAACTACTACTGCTCTTCCAGGGAACGATCAAAGCGTAGACTGTTTGAGACATTACTCCCATGGAGGAATGTGCGCATAGTTACTGTTGTATTCAATCCCGATGCAATTTCTGTGTTTTATCAACAGTCTGATACTCCACAGATTACAGAATGCCTCCAAATGTGCATCGGAAACTACTACTGGTCTTCCAGGGAACGATCAAAGCGTAAACTCTTTGAGACATTACTCCCATGGAGGAAAGTGCGCATGGTGACTGTTGTATTCAATCCCGATGCATTTTCTGTGTTTCATCAACACTCTGATAGTCCACAGATTACAGAATGCCACGAGAAGTGCATCGGAAACTACTACTGGTCTTCCCGGGAACGATCAAAGCGTAGACCCTTTGAGACATTACTCCCATGGAGGAAAGGGCGCATGGTGACTGTTGTATTCAATCCCGATGCAATTTCTGTGTTTCATCAACACTCTGATACTCAACAGATTACAGAATGCCTCCAGATGTGTAGTTGAAACTACTACTGGCCTTCCACTGAACGATCAAAGCGTAGACTCTTTGAGACATTACTCCTATGCAGGGAACTGCACATGGAGAATGTTGTATTCAATCCCGATGCAATTTCTGTGTTTCATTAACACTCTGATAGTCCACAGATTACAGAATGCCTCCAGATGTTAATCGGAAACTACTACTGGTCTTCAAGGGGACGATCAAAGCGTAGACTGTTTGAGACATTACTCCCATGGAGGAAACTGCGCATGGAGAATGTTGTATTCAATCCCGATGCAATTTATGTGTTTCGTCAACACTCTGATAGTCCACAGATTACAAAATGCCTCCAGATGTTAAACGGAAACTACTACTGGTCCTCCAGGGAACGATCAAAGCGTAGACTGTTTGGGACATTACTCCCATGAATGAAAGTGCGCATGGTGACTGTTGTATTCAATCCCGATACAATATCTGTGTTTCATCAACACTCTGATACTCCACAGATTACAGAATGCCTCCAAATGTGCATCGGAAACTACTACTAGTCTTCCAGGGAACGATCAAAGCGTAGACTATTTGAGACATTACTCCCATGGTGGAAAGTGCGCATGGTGACTGTTGTATCCGATCCCGATGCATTTTCTGTGTTTCATCAACACTCTGATAGTCCACAGATTACAGAATGCCACGAGATGTGTATCGGAAACTACTACTGGTCTACCCGGCAACGATCAAAGTGTAGACTGTTTGAGACATTACTCCCATGGAGGAAAGTGCCCATGGTGACTGTCGTGTTCAATCCCGATGCAATTTCTGTGTTTCATCAACACTCTGATAGTCCACAGATTACAGAAAGCCTCCAGAAGTTCAGCGGAAACTACAACTGGACTTCCAGGGAACGATCAAAGCGTAGACTGTTAGAGACATTACTCCCATGGAGGAAAGTGAGCATGGTGACTGTTTTATTCAATCCGGATGCAATTACTGTGTTTCATCAACACTCTGATAGTCTACACATTACAGAATGCCACCAGAGGTGCATCGGAAACTACTACTGGTCTTCCAGGGAACGATCAAAGCGTAGACTGTTTGAGACATTACTCCCGTGGAGGAAAGTGCGCATGGTGACTGTTGTATTCAATCCCGATGCATTTTCTGTGTTTCATCAACACTCTGATAGTCCACAGATTACAGAATGCCTCCAGATGTGCATCGGAAACTACTACTGCTCTTCCAGGGACCGATCAAAGCGTAGACTGTTTGAGACATTACTCCCATGGAGGAAAGTGCGCATGGTGACTGTTGTATTCAATACCGATGCAATTTCTGTGTTTCATGAACACTCTGATAGTCCACAGATTACAGAATGCCTCCAGATGTTAATCGGAAACTACTACTGGTCTTCCCGGGACGATCAAAGCGTAGACTGTTTCAGACATTACTCCCATGGAGGAAAGTGCGGATGGTGACTGTTTTATTCAATCCCGATACAATTTCTGTGTTTCATCAACTCTCTAATACTCCACAGATTACAGAATGCCTCCAGTTGTGGATCGGAAACTTCTACTGGTCTTCCAGGGAACGATCAAATTGTAGACTGTTTCAGACATTACTCCCATGGAGGAAAGTGCGGATGATGACTGTTTTATTCAATCCCGATACAATTTCTGTGTTTCATCAACTCTCTAATACTCCACAGATTACAGAATGCCTCCAGATGTGCATCGGAAACTTCTACTGGTCTTCCAGGGAACGATCAAATTGTAGACTGTTTGAGACATTACTCCCATGGAGGAATGTGCACATGGTGACTGTTGTATTCAATCCCGATGCATTTACAGTGTTTCATCAACACTCTGATAGACCACAGATTATAGAATGCCACGAGATGTGCATCGGAAACTACTACTGGTCTCCAGGGAACGATGAAAGCGCAGACTGTTTGAGACATTACTTTTATGTAAGAAACAGCGCATGGTGACTGTTGTATTGAATCCCGATGCAATTTCTGAGTTTCATTAACACTCTGATAGTCCACAGATTACAGAATGCCTCCACATGTGAATCGGAAACTACTACTGGTCTTCCAGGTAACCATCAAAGCGTAGACTGTTTGAGACATTACTTTTATGGAGGAATGTACGCATGGTGACTGTTGTATTCAATCCCCATGCAATTTCTGTGTTTCATCAACACTCTGATAGTCCACAGATTACAGAATGCCTCCAGATGTTAATCGGAAACTACTACTGGTCTTCCAGGGAACGATCAAAGCGTAGACTCTTTGAGACATTACTCCCATGGAGGAAACTGCGCATGGAGAATGTTGTATTCAATCCCGATGCAATTTCTGTGTTTCATCAACACTCTGATAGTCCACAGATTACAGAATGCCTCCAGATGTGCATCGGAAACTACTACTGCTCTTCCAGGGAACGATCAAAGCGTAGACTGTTTGAGACATTACTCCCATGGAGGAATGTGCGCATAGTGACTGTTGTATTCAATCCCGATGCAATTTCTGTGTTTTATCAACACTCTGATACTCCACAGATTACGGAATGCCTCCAAATGTGCATCGGAAACTACTACTGGTCTTCCAGGGAACGATCAAAGCGTAAACTCTTTGAGACATTAGTCCCTTGGAGGAAAGTGCGCATGGTGACTGTTGTATTCAATCCCGATGCATTTTCTGTGTTTCATCAACACTCTGATAGTCCACAGATTACAGAAAGCCACGAGAAGTGCATCAGAAACTACTACTGGGCTTCCCGGGAACGATCAAAGCGTAGACTCTTTGAGACATTACTTCCATGGAGGAAAGTGCGCATGGTGACTGTTGTATTCAATCCCGATGCAATTTCTGTGTTTCATCAACACTCTGATACTCAACAGATTACAGAATGCCTCCAGATGTGCAGTTGAAACTACTACTGGCCTTCCACTGAACGATCAAAGCGTAGACAGTTTGAGACATTACTCCTATGGAGGGAACTGCGCATGGAGAATGTTGTATTCAATCCCGATGCAATTTCTGTGTTTCATCAACACTCTGATAGTCCACAGATTACAGAATGCCTCCAGATGTTAATCGGAAACTACTACTGGTCTTCCAGTTAACGATCAAAGCGTAGGCTGTTTGTTACATTACTCCCATGGAGGAAAGGGCGCATGGTGACAGTTGTATTCAATCCCGATGCATTGACAGTGTTTCATCAACACTCTGATAGACCACTGATTACAGAATGCCACGAGATGTGCATCGGAAACTACTACTGGTCTTCCAGGGAACGATCAAAGCGTAGACTGTTTGGGACATTACTCCCATGGAGGAAAGTGAGCATGGTGACTGTTTTATTCAATCCGGATGCAATAACTGTGTTTCATCAACACTGTGATAGTCTACACATTACAGAATACCACCAGAGGTGCATCGGAAACTACTACTGGTCTTTCAGGAAACGATCAAAGCGTAGATTGTTTGAGACATTACTCTCGTGGAGGAAAGTGCGAGTGGTGACTGTTGTATTCAATCCCGATGCATTTTCTGTGTTTCATCAACACACTGATAGTCCACAGATTACAGAATGCCTCCAGATGTGCATCGGAAACTACTACTGCTCTTCCAGGGAACGATCAAAGCGTAGACAGTTTGAGACATTACTCCCATGGAGGAAAGTGCGCATGGTGACTGTTGTATTCAATACCGATGCAATTTCTGTGTTTCATCAACTCTCTGATACTCCACAGATTACAGAATGCCTCCAGATGTGCAATTGAAACAACTACTGGTCTTCCAGGGAACGATCAAAGCGTAGACTGTTTGAGACATTACTCCCATGGAGGAAAGTGCGCATGGTGACTGTTGTATCCAATCCCGATGCATTTTCTGTGTTTCATCAACACTCTGATAGTCTACACATTACAGAATGCCACCAGAGGTGCATCGGAAACTACTACTGGTCTTCCAGGGAACGATAAAAGCGTAGATTGTTTGAGACATTATTCCCGTGGAGGAAAGTGCGCATGGTGACTGTTGTATTCAATCCCGATGCATTTTCTGTGTTTCATCAACACACTGATAGTCCACAGATTACAGAATGCCTCCAGATGTGCATCGGAAAGTACTACTGCTCTTCCAGGGAACGATCAAAGCGTAGACTGTTTGAGACATTACTTTTATGGAGGAATGTGCGCATGGTGACTGTTGTATTCAATCCCGATGCAATTTCTGTGTTTCATCAACACTCTAATAGTCCACAGATTACAGAATGCCTCCAGCTGTGCATCGGAAACTACTACTGGTCTTCCAGGGAACGATCAAAGCGTAGACTGTTTGAGACATTACTTTTATGGAGGAATGTGCGCATGGTGACTGTTGTATTCAATCCCGATGCAATTACTGTGTTTCATCAACACTCTGATAGTCTACACATTACAGAATGCGACGAGATGTGCATCGGAAACTACTACTGGTCTTCCAGGGAACGATCAAAGCGTAGACTGTTTGAGACATTACTTCATGGAGGAAACTGCGCATGGAGAACGTTGTATTCAATCCCGATGCAATTTATGTGTTTCATCAACACTCTGATAGTCCACAGATTACAAAATGCCTCCAGATGTTAAACGGAAACTACTACTGGTCCTCCAGGGAACGATCAAAGCGTAGACTGTTTGGGACATTACTCCCATGAATGAAAGTGCGCATGGTGACTGTTGTATTCAATCCCGATACAATTTCTGTGTTTCATCAACACTCTGATACTCCACAGATTACAGAATGCCTCCAAATGTGCATCGGAAACTACTACTAGTCTTCCAGGGAACGATCAAAGCGTAGACTATTTGAGACATTACTCCCATGGAGGAAAGTGCGCATGGTGACTTTTGTATCCGATCCCGATGCATTTTCTGTGTTTCATCAACACTCTGATAGTCCACAGATTACAGAATGCCACGAGATGTGTATCGGAAACTACTACTGGTCTTCCCGGCAACGATCAAAGCGTAGACTGTTTGAGACATTACTCCCATGGAGGAAAGTGCCCATGGAGACTGTCGTATTCAATCCCGATGCAATTTCTGTGCTTCATCAACACTCTGATAGTCCACAGATTACAGAAAGCCTCCAGAAGTTCAGCGGAAACTACAACTGGTCTTCCAGGGAACGATCAAAGCGTAGACTGTTAGAGACATTACTCCCATGGAGGAAAGTGAGCATGGTGACTGTTTTATTCAATCCGGATGTAATTACTGTGTTTCATCAACACTCTGATAGTCTACACATTACAGAATGCCACCAGAGGTGCATCGGAAACTACTACTGGTCTTCCAGGGAACGATCAAAGCGTAGACTGTTTGAGACATTACTCCCGTGGAGGAAAGTGCGCATGGTGACTGTTGTATTCAATCCCGATGCATTTTCTGTGTTTCATCAACACTCTGATAGTCCACAGATTACAGAATGCCTCCAGATGTGCATCGGAAACTACTACTGCTCTTCCAGGGACCGATCAGAGCGTAGACTGTTTGAGACATTACTCCCATGGAGGAAAGTGCGCATGGTGACTGTTGTATTCAATACCGATGCAATTTCTGTGTTTCATCAACACTCAGATAGTCCACAGATTACAGAATGCCTCCAGATGTGCATCGGAAACTACTACTGGTCTTCCAGGGAACGATCAAAGCGTAGACTGTTTGAGACATTACTTTTATGGAGGAATGTGCGCATGGTGACTGTTGTATTCAAACCCGATGCAATTTCTGTGTTTCATCAACACTCTAATAGTCCACAGATTACAGAATGCCTCCAGATGTGCATCGGAAACTACTACTGGTCTTACAGGGAACGATCAAATCGTAGACTGTTTGAGACATTACTCCCATGGAGGAAAGTGCGCATGGTGACTGTCGTATTCAATCCCGATGCAGATTCTGTGTTTCATAAACACTCTGATAGTCCACAGATTACAGAAAGCCTCCAGAAGTTCATCGGAAACTACTACTGGTCTTCCAGGGAACGATCAAAGCGTAGACTGTTAGAGACATTACTCCCATGGAGGAAAGTGAGCATGGTGAGTGTTTTATTCAATCCGGATGCAATTACTGTGTTTCATCAACACTCTGATAGTCTACAGATTACAGAATGCCACGAGAGGTGCATCGGAAACTGCTACTGGTCTTCCAGGGAACGATCAAAGCGTGGATTGTTTGAGACATTACTCCCATGGAGGAATGTGCGCATAGTGACTGTTGTATTCAATCCCGATGCAATTTCTGTGTTTTATCAACACTCTGATACTCCACAGATTACGGAATGCCTCCAAATGTGCATCAGAAACTACTACTGGTCTTCCAGGGAACGATCAAAGCGTAAACTCTTTGAGACATTACTCTCATGGAGGAAAGTGCGCATGGTGACTGTTGTATTCAATCCCGAAGCATTTTCCGTGTTTCATCAACACTCTGATAGTCCACAGATTACAGAATGCCACGAGATGTGAATCGGAAACTACTACTGGTCTCCAGGGAACGATGAAAGCGTAGACCGTTTGAGACATTACTTTTATGTAAGAAACAGCGCATGGTGACTGTTGTATTGAATCCCGATGAAATTTCTGTGTTTCATCAACACTCTGATAGTCCACAGATTACAGAATGCCTCCACATGTGAATCAGAAACTACTACTGGTCTTCTTGGAAACCATCAAAGCGTAGACTGTTTGAGACATTACTTTTATGGCGGAATGTACGCATGGTGACTGTTGTATTCACTCCCGATGCAATTTCTGAGTTTCATCAACACTCTGATAGTCCACAGACTACAGAATGCCTCCAGATGTTAAACGGAAACTACTACTGGTCCTTGGGACATTACTCCCATGAAGGAAAGTGCGCATGGTGACTGTTGTATTCAATCCCGATGCAATTTCTATGTTTCATCAACACTCTGATACTCCACAGATTACAGAATGCCACGAGATGTGCATCGGAAACTACTACTGGTCTTCCCGGCAACGATCAAAGCGTAGACTGTTTGAGACATTACTCCCATGGAGGAAAGTGCGCATGGTGATTGTCGTATTCAATCCCGATGCAATTTCTGTGTTTCATCAACACTCTGATAGTCCACAGATTACAGAAAGCCTCCAGAAGTTCAGCGGAAACTACAACTGGTCTTCCAGGGAACGATCAAGGCGTAGACTGTTAGAGACATTACTCCCATGGAGGAAAGTGAGCATGGTGACTGTTTTATTCAATCCGGATGCAATTACTGTGTTTCATCAACACACTGATAGTCTACACATTACAGAATGCCACCAGAGGTGCATCGGAAACTACTACTGGTCTTCCAGGGAACGATCAAAGTGTAGATTGTTTGAGACATTACTCCCGTGGAGGAAAGTGCGCATGGTGACTGTTATATTCAATCCCGATGCATTTTCTGTGTTTCATCAACACTCTGATAGTCCACAGATTACAGAATGCCTCCAGATGTGCATCGGAGACTACTACTGCTCTTCCAGGGACCGATCAAAGCGTAGACTGTTTGAGACATTACTTTTATGGAGGAATGTGCGCATGGTGACTGTTGTATTCAATACCGATGCAATTTCTGTGTTTCATGAACACTCTGATAGTCCACAGATTACAGAATGCCTCCAGATGTTAATCGGAAACTACTACTGGTCTTCCCGGGAACGATCAAAGCGTAGACTGTTTCAGACATTACTCCCATGGAGGAAAGTGCGGATGGTGACTGTTTTATTCAATCCCGATACAATTTCTGTGTTTCATCAACTCTCTAATACTCCACAGATTACAGAATGCCTCCAGTTGTGGATCGGAAACTTCTACTGGTCTTCCAGGGAACGATCAAATTGTAGACTGTTTCAGACATTACTCCCATGGAGGAAAGTGCGGATGATGACTGTTTTATTCAATCCCGATACAATTTCTGAGTTTCATCAACTCTCTAATACTAAACAGATTACAGAATGCCTCCAGATGTGCATCGGAAACTTCTACTGGTCTTCCAGGGAACGATCAAATTGTAGACTGTTTGAGACATTACTCCCATGGAGGAATGTGCGCATGGTGACTGTTGTATTCATTCCCGATGCAAACACTGTGTCTCATCAACACTCTGATAGTCCACAGATTACAGAATGCCAAGAGATGTGCATCGGAAACTACTACTGGTCTTCCAGGGAACGATCAAATCGTAGGCTGTTTGTTACATTACTCCCATGGAGGTAAGGGCGCATGGTGACTGTTGTATTCAATCCCGATGCATTTACAGTGTTTCATCAACACTCTGATAGACCACAGATTACAGAATGCCACGAGATGTGCATCGGAAACTACTACTGGTCTCCAGGGAACGATGAATGCGTAGACTGTTTGAGACATTACTTTTATGTAAGAAACAACGCATGGTGACTGTTGTATTCAATCCCGATGCAATTTCTGAGTTTCATTAACACTCTGATAGTCCACAAATTACAGAATGCCTCCACATGTGAATCGGAAACTACTACTGGTCTTCCAGGTAACCATCAAAGCGTAGACTGTTTGAGACATTACATTTATGGAGGAATGTACGCATGGTGACTGTTGTATTCAATCCCCATGCAATTTATGTGTTTCATCAACACTCTGATAGTCCACAGATTACAGAATGCCTCCAGATGTTAATCGGAAACTACTACTGGTCTTCCAGGGAACGATCAAAGCGTAGACTCTTTGAGACATTACTCGAATGGAGGAAACTGCGCTTGGAGAATGTTGTATTCAATCCCGATGCAATTTCTGTGTTTCATCAACACTTTGATAGTCCACAGATTACAGAATGCCACGAGACGTGCATCGGAAACTACTACTGGTCTTCCCGGGAACGGTCAAAGCGTAGACTGTTTGAGACATTACTCCCATGGAGGAAAGTGCGCATGGTGACTGTCGTATTCAATCCCGATGCAATATCTGTGTTTCATCAACACTCTGATAGTCCACAGATTACAGAATGCCTCCAGATGTGCATCGGAAACTACTACTGCTCTTCCAGGGAACGATCAAAGCGTAGACTGTTTGAGACATTACTCCCATGGAGGAATGTGCGCATAGTGACTGTTGTATTCAATCCCGATGCATTTTCTGTGTTTCATCAACACTCTGATAGTCCACAGATTACAGAAAGCCACGAGAAGTGCATCAGAAACTACTACTGGACTTCCCGGGAACGATCAAAGCGTAGACTCTTTGAGACATTACTTCCATGGAGGAAAGTGCGCATGGTGACTGTTGTATTCAATCCCGATGCAATTTCTGTGTTTCATCAACACTCTGATACTCAACAGATTACAGAATGCCACCAGATGTGCAGTTGAAACTACTACTGGCCTTCCACTGAACGATCAAAGCGTAGACTGTTTGAGACATTACTCCTATGGAGGGAACTGCGCATGGAGAATGTTGTATTCAATCCCGATGCAATTTCTGTGTTTCATCAACACTCTGATAGCCCACAGATTACAGAATGCCTCCAGATGTTAATCGGAAACTACTACTGGTCTTCCAGTTAACGATCAAAGCGTAGGCTGTTTGTTACATTACTCCCATGGAGGAAAGGGCGCATGGTGACAGTTGTATTCAATCCCGATGCATTGACAGTGTTTCATCAACACTCTGATAGACCACTGATTACAGAATGCCACGAGATGTGCATCGGAAACTACTACTGGTCTTCCCGGGAACGATCAAATCGTAGACTCTTTGAGACATTACTCCCATGGAGGAAAGTGCGCATGGTGACTGTTGTATCCAATCCCGATGCATTTTCTGTGTTTCATCAACACACTGATAGTCCACAGATTACAGAATGCCTCCAGATGTGCATCGGAAAGTACTACTGCTCTTCCAGGGAACGATCAAAGCGTAGACTGTTTGAGACATTACTTTTATGGAGGAATGTGCGCATGGTGACTGTTGTATTCAATCCCGATGCAATTTCTGTGTTTCATCAACACTCTAATAGTCCACAGATTACAGAATGCCTCCAGATGTGCATCGGAAACTACTACTGGTCTTCCAGGGAACGATCAAAGCGTAGACTGTTTGAGACATTACTTTTATGGAGGAATGTGCGCATGGTGACTGTTGTATACAATCCCGATACAATTTCTGTGTTTCATCAACACTCTAATAGTCCACAGATTACAGAATGCCTCCAGATGTGCATCGGAAACTACTACTGGTCTTCCAGGGAACAATCAAAGCGTAAACTCATTGAGACATTACTCCCATGGAGGAAAGTGAGCATGGTGACTGTTTTATTCAATCCCGATGCAATTACTGTGTTTCATCAGTACTCTGATAGTCTACACATTACAGAATGCCACCAGAAGTGCATCGGAAACTTCTACTGGTCTTCCAGGGAGCGATCAAAACGTAGACTGTTTGAGACGTTACTCCCACGGAGGAAAGTGAGCATTATGACTGTTTTATTCAATCCCGATGCAATTACTGTGTTTCATCAACACTCTGATAGTCTACACATTACAGAATGCCACCAGAGGTGCATCGGAAACTACTACTGGTCTTCGAGGGAACGATCAAAGCATAGATTGTTTGACACATTACTTTTATATAAGAAACAGCGCATGCTGACTGTTGTATTCAATCCCGATGCAATTTCTGTGTTTCATCAACACTCTGATAGTCCACAGATTACAGAATGCCCCAAATGTGCATCGGAAGCTACTACTGGTCTTCCAGGGAACGATCAAAGCGTAAACTCTTCGAGACATTACTCCCATGGAGGAAAGTGGGCATGGTGACTATTGTATTCAATCCCGATGCATTCTCTGTGTTTCATCAACACTCCGATAGTCCACAGATTACAGAATGCCACGAGATGTGCATCGGAAACTACTACTGGTCTTCCAGGGAACGATCAAAGCGTAGACCGTTTGAGACATTACTTTTATGAAGGAATGTGCCCATGGTGACTGTTGTTTTCAATCCCGATGCAATTTCTGTGTTTCTTCAACACTCTGATACTCCACAGATTACAGAATGCCTCCAAATTTGCATCGGAAACTACTACTGGTCTTCCAGGGAACGATCAAAGCGTAGACTGTTTGAGACATTACTCCCATGGAGGAAACTGCGCATGGAGAATGTTGTATTCAATCCCGATCCGATTTCTGTGTTTCATCAACACTCTGATAGTCTACACATTACAGAATGCCACCAGAGGTGCATCGGAAACTACTACTGGTCTTCCAGGGAACGATCAAAGCGTAGATTGTTTGTGACAATACTCCCGTAGAGGAAAGTGCGCATGGTGACTGTTGTATTCAATCCCGAGGCATTTTCTGTGTTTCATCAACACTCTGATAGTCCACAGATAACAGAATGCCTGCAGATATGCATCGGAAACTACTACTGGTCTTCCAGGGAACGATCAAACTGTAGACTGTTTGAGACATTACTCACATGGAGGAAAGTGCGCATGGTGACTGTTGTATTCAATACCGATGCAATTTCTGTGTTTCATCAACACTCTGATTCTCCACAGATTACAGAATGCCTCCAGATGTGCATCGGAAACTACTACTGGTCTTCCAGGGAACGATCAAAGCGTAGACAGTTTGAGACATTACTTTTATGGAGGAATGTGCGCATGGTGACTGTTGTATTCAATCCCGATGCAATTTCTGTGTTTCATCAACACTCTAATAGTCCACAGATTACAGAGTGCCTCCAGATGTGCATCGGAAACTACTACTGGTCTTTCACTGAAGAATCAAAGCGTAAACTCTTTGAGACATCACTCCCATGGAGGAAAGTGCGCATGGTGACTGTTGTATTCAATCCCGATGCAATTTACTGTGTTTCATCAACACTCTGATAGACCACAGATTACAGAATGCCACGAGATGTGCATCGGAAACCACTACTGGTCTTCCAGGGAACGATGAAAGCGTAGACTGTTTGAGACATTACTTTTATGTAAGAAACAGCGCATGGTGACTGTTGTATTCAATCCCGATGCAATTTCTGTGTTTCATCAACACTCTGATAGTCCACAGATTACAGAATGCCTCCACATGTGAATCGGAAACTACGACTGGTCATCCAGGGAACGATCAAAGCGTAGACTGTTAGAGACATTACTCCCACGGAGGAAAGTGAGCATTATGACTGTTTTATTCAATCCCGATGCAATTACTGTGTTTCATCAACACTCTGATAGCTTACACATTACAGAATGCCACCAGAGGTGCATCGGAAACTACTACTGGTCTTCCAGGGAACGATCAAAGCGTAAACTCTTTGAGACATTACTCCCATGGAGGAAAGTGCGCATGGTGACTATTGTTTTCAATCCCGATGCATTCTCTGTGTTTCATCAACACTCTGATAGTCCACAGATTACAGAATGCCACGAGATGTGCATCGGAAACTACTACTGGTTTTCCAGCTAACGATCAAAGCGTAGACTGTTTGAGACATTACTTTTATGAAGGAATGTGCGCATGGTGACTGTTGTTTTCAATCCCGATGCAATTTCTGTGTTTCATCAACACTCTAATAGTCCACAGATTACAGAATTTCTCCAGATGTGCATCGGAAACTACTACTGGTCTTCCAGGGAACAATCAAAGCGTAAACTCTTTGAGACATTACTCCCATGGAGGAAAGTGCGCATGGTTACTGTTGTATTCATTCCCGATGCATTTTCTGTGTTTCATCAACACTCCGATAGTCCACAGATTACAGAATGCCACGAGATGTGCATCGGAAACTACTACTGGTCTTCCAGGGAACGATCAAAGCGTAGACTGTTTGTGACATTACTCCCATGGAGGAAAGTGCGCATGGTGACTGTTGTATTCAATCCCGATGCAATTTCTGTGTTTCATCAACACTCTGATACTTCACAGATTACAGAATGCCTCCAAATTTGCATCGGAAACTACTACTGGTCTTCCAGGGAACGATCAAAGCGTAGACTGTTTGAGACATTACTCCCATGGAGGAAACTGCACATGGAGAATGTTGTATTCAATCCCGATCCAATTTCTGTGTTTCATCAACACTCTGATAGTCTACACATTACAGAATGCCACCAGAGGAGCATCGGAAACTACTACTGGTCTTCCAGGGAACGATCGAAGCGTAGATTGTTTGTGACAATACTCCCGTGGAGGAAAGTGCGCATGGTGACTGTTGTATTCAATCCCGATGCATTTTCTGTGTTTCATCAACACTCTGATAGTCCACAGATAACAGAATGCCTGCAGATATGCATCGGAAACTACTACTGGTCTTCCAGGGAACGATCAAAGCGTAGACTGTTTGAGACATTACTCACATGGAGGAAAGTGCGCATGGTTACTGTTGTATTCAATACCGATGCAATTTCTGTGTTTCATCAACACTCTGATTCTCCACAGATTACAGAATGCCTCCAGATGTGCATCGGAAACTACTACTGGTCTTCCAGGGAACGATCAAAGCGTAGACAGTTTGAGACATTACTTTTATGGAGGAATGTGCGCATGGTGACTGTTGTATTCAATCCCGATGCAATTTCTGTGTTTCATCAACACTCTAATAGTCCACAGATTACAGAGTGCCTCCAGATGTGCATCGGAAACTACTACTGGTCTTTCACTGAAGAATCAAAGCGTAAACTCTTTGAGACATCACTCCCATGGAGGAAAGTGCGCATGGTGACTGTTGTATTCAATCCCGATGCAATTTACTGTGTTTCATCAACACTCTGATAGACCACAGATTACAGAATGCCACGAGATGTGCATCGGAAACCACTACTGGTCTTCCAGGGAACGATGAAAGCGTAGACTGTTTGAGACATTACTTTTATGTAAGAAACAGCGCATGGTGACTGTTGTATTCAATCCCGATGCAATTTCTGTGTTTCATCAACACTCTGATAGTCCACAGATTACAGAATGCCTCCACATGTGAATCGGAAACTACGACTGGTCTTCCAGGGAACGATCAAAGCGTAAACTGTTAGAGACATTACTCCCACGGAGGAAAGTGAGCATTATGACTGTTTTATTCAATCCCGATGCAATTACTGTGTTTCATCAACACTCTGATAGCTTACACATTACAGAATGCCACCAGAGGTGCATCGGAAACTACTACTGGTCTTCCAGGGAACGATCAAAGCGTAAACTCTTTGAGACATTACTCCCATGGAGGAAAGTGCGCATGGTGACTATTGTTTTCAATCCCGATGCATTCTCTGTGTTTCATCAACACTCTGATAGTCCACAGATTACAGAATGCCACGAGATGTGCATCGGAAACTACTACTGGTCTTCCAGCTAACGATCAAAGCGTAGACTGTTTGAGACATTACTTTTATGAAGGAATGTGCGCATGGTGACTGTTGTTTTCAATCCCGATGCAATTTCTGTGTTTCATCAACACTCTAATAGTCCACAGATTACAGAATGCCTCCAGATGTGCATCGGAAACTACTACTGGTCTTCCAGGGAACAATCAAAGCGTAAACTCTTTGAGACATTACTCCCATGGAGGAAAGTGCGCATGGTTACTGTTGTATTCATTCCCGATGCATTTTCTGTGTTTCATCAACACTCCGATAGTCCACAGATTACAGAATGCCACGAGATGTGCATCGGAAACTACTACTGGCCTCCCCTTGAACGATCAAAGCGTAGACTGTTTGTGACATTACTCCCATGGAGGAAAGTGCGCATGGTGACTGTTGTATTCAATCCCGATGCAATTTCTGTGTTTCATCAACACTCTGATACTCCACAGATTACAGAATGCCTCCAAATTTGCATCGGAAACTACTACTGGTCTTCCAGGGAACGATCAAAGCGTAGACTGTTTGAGACATTACTCCCATGGAGGAAACTGCACATGGAGAATGTTGTATTCAATCCCGATCCAATTTCTGTGTTTCATCAACACTCTGATAGTCTACACATTACAGAATGCCACCAGAGGAGCATCGGAAACTACTACTGGTCTTCCAGGGAACGATCGAAGCGTAGATTGTTTGTGACAATACTCCCGTGGAGGAAAGTGCGCATGGTGACTGTTGTATTCAATCCCGATGCATTTTCTGTGTTTCATCAACACTCTGATAGTCCACAGATAACAGAATGCCTGCAGATATGCATCGGAAACTACTACTGGTCTTCCAGGGAACGATCAAAGCGTAGACTGTTTGAGACATTACTCACATGGAGGAAAGTGCGCATGGTTACTGTTGTATTCAATACCGATGCAATTTCTGTGTTTCATCAACACTCTGATACTCCACAGATTACAGAATGCCTCCAGATGTGTATCGGAAACTACTACTGGTCTTCCAGGGAACGATCAAAGCGTAAACTCTTTGAGACATTACTCCCATGGAGGAAAGTGCGCATGGTGACTATTGTTTTCAATCCCGATGCATTCTCTGTGTTTCATCAACACTCTGATAGTCCACAGATTACAGAATGCCACGAGATGTGCATCGGAAACTACTACTGGTCTTCCAGCTAACGATCAAAGCGTAGACTGTTTGAGACATTACTTTTATGAAGGAATGTGCGCATGGTGACTGTTGTTTTCAATCCCGATGCAATTTCTGTGTTTCATCAACACTCTAATAGTCCACAGATTACAGAATGCCTCCAGATGTGCATCGGAAACTACTACTGGTCTTCCAGGGAACAATCAAAGCGTAAACTCTTTGAGACATTACTCCCATGGAGGAAAGTGCGCATGGTGACTGTTGTATTCATTCCCGATGCATTTTCTGTGTTTCATCAACACTCCGATAGTCCACAGATTACAGAATGCCCCAAATGTGCATCGGAAGCTACTACTGGTCGTCCAGGGAACGATCAAAGCGTAAACTCTTTGAGACATTACTCCCATGGAGGAAAGTGGGCATGGTGACTATTGTATTCAATCCCGATGCATTCTCTGTGTTTCATCAACACTCCGATAGTCCACAGATTACAGAATGCCACGAGATGTGCATCGGAAACTACTACTGGTCTTCCAGGGAACGATCAAAGCGTTGACTGTTTGAGACATTACTTTTATGAAGGAAAGTGCGCATGGTGACTGTTGTTTTCAATCCCGATGCAATTTCTGTGTTTCATCAACACTCTGATACTCCACAGATTACAGAATGCCTCCAAATTTGCATCGGAAACTACTACTGGTCTTCCAGGGAACGATCAAAGCGTAGACTGTTTGAGACATTACTCCCATGGAGGAAACTGCGCATGGAGAATGTTGTATTCAATCCCGATCCAATTTCTGTGTTTCATCAACACTCTGATAGTCTACACATTACAGAATGCCACCAGAGATGCATCGGAAACTACTACTGGTCTTCCAGGGAACGATCAAAGCGTAGATTGTTTGTGACAATACTCCCGTGGAGGAAAGTGCGCATGGTGACTGTTGTATTCAATCCCGAGGCATTTTCTGTGTTTCATCAACACACTGATAGTCCACAGATAACAGAATGCCTGCAGATATGCATCGGAAACTACTACTGGTCTTCCAGGGAACGATCAAACTGTAGACTGTTTGAGACATTACTCACATGGAGGAAAGTGCGCATGGTGACTGTTGTATTCAATACCGATGCAATTTCTGTGTTTCATCAACACTCTGATTCTCCACAGATTACAGAATGCCTCCAGATGTGCATCGGAAACTACTACTGGTCTTCCAGGGAACGATCAAAGCGTAGACAGTTTGAGACATTACTTTTATGGAGGAATGTGCGCATGGTGACTGTTGTATTCAATCCCGATGAAATTTCTGTGTTTCATCAACACTCTAATAGTCCACAGATTACAGAGTGCCTCCAGATGTGCATCGGGAACTATTACTGGTCTTCGAGGGAACGATCAAAGCGTAAACTCTTTGAGACATTACTCCCATGGAGGAAAGTGCGCATGGTGACTATTGTTTTCAATCCCGATGCATTCTCTGTGTTTCATCAACACTCTGATAGTCCACAGATTACAGAATGCCACGAGATGTGCATCGGAAACTACTACTGGTCTTCCAGCTAACGATCAAAGCGTAGACTGTTTGAGACATTTCTTTTATGAAGGAATGTGCGCATGGTGACTGTTGCTTTCAATCCCGATGCAATTTCTGTGTTTCATCAACACTCTGATAGTCCACAGATTACAGAATGCCACGAGATGTGCATCGGAAACTACTACTGGTCTTCCACTGAAGAATCAAAGCGTAAACTCTTTGAGACATCACTCCCATGGAGGAAAGTGCGCATGGTGACTGTTGTATTCAATCCCGATGCAATTTACTGTGTTTCATCAACACTCTGATAGACCACAGATTACAGAATGCCACGAGATGTGCATCGGAAACCACTACTGGTCTTCCAGGGAACGATGAAAGCGTAGACTGTTTGAGACATTACTTTTATGTAAGAAACAGCGCATGGTGACTGTTGTATTCAATCCCGATGCAATTTCTGTGTTTCATCAACACTCTGATAGTCCACAGATTACAGAATGCCTCCACATGTGAATCGGAAACTACGACTGGTCTTCCAGGGAACGATCAAAGCGTAGACTGTTAGAGACATTACTCCCACGGAGGAAAGTGAGCATTATGACTGTTTTATTCAATCCCGATGCAATTACTGTGTTTCATCAACACTCTGATAGCTTACACATTACAGAATGCCACCAGAGGTGCATCGGAAACTACTACTGGTCTTCGAGGGAACGATCAAAGCATAGATTGTTTGACACATTACTTTTATATAAGAAACAGCGCATGGTGACTGTTGTATTCAATCCCGATGCAATTTCTGTGTTTCATCAACACTCTGATAGTCCACAGATTACAGAATGCCCCAAATGTGCATCGGAAACTACTACTGGTCTTCCAGGGAACGATCAAAGCGTAAACTCTTTGAGACATTACTCCCATGGAGGAAAGTGCGCATGGTGACTATTGTTTTCAATCCCGATGCATTCTCTGTGTTTCATCAACAACCTGATAGTCCACAGATTACAGAATGCCACGAGATGTGCATCGGAAACTACTACTGGTCTTCCAGCTAACGATCAAAGCGTAGACTGTTTGAGACATTACTTTTATGAAGGAATGTGCGCATGGTGACTGTTGTTTTCAATCCCGATGCAATTTCTGTGTTTCATCAACACTCTAATAGTCCACAGATTACAGAATGCCTCCAGATGTGCATCGGAAACTACTACTGGTCTTCCAGGGAACAATCAAAGCGTAAACTCTTTGAGACATTACTCCCATGGAGGAAAGTGCGCATGGTGAATGTTGTATTCATTCCCGATGCATTTTCTGTGTTTCATCAACACTCCGATAGTACACAGATTACAGAATGCCACGATATGTGCATCGGAAACTACTACTGGTCTTCCACTGAAGAATCAAAGCGTAAACTCTTTGAGACATCACTCCCATGGAGGATAGTGCGCATGGTGACTGTTGTATTCAATCCCGATGCAATTTACTGTGTTTCATCAACACTCTGATAGACCACAGATTACAGAATGCCACGAGATGTGCATCGGAAACCACTACTGGTCTTCCAGGGAACGATGAAAGCGTAGACTGTTTGAGACATTACTTTTATGTACGAAACAGCGCATGGTGACAGTTGTATTCAATCCCGATGCAATTTCTGTGTTTCATCAACACTCTGATAGTCCACAGATTACAGAATGCCTCCACATGTGAATCGGAAACTACGACTGGTCTTCCAGGGAACGATCAAAGCGTAGACTGTTAGAGACATTACTCCCACGGAGGAAAGTGAGCATTATGACTGTTTTATTCAATCCCGATGCAATTACTGTGTTTCATCAACACTCTGATAGCTTACACATTACAGAATGCCACCAGAGGTGCATCGGAAACTACTACTGGTCTTCGAGGGAACGATCAAAGCATAGATTGTTTGACACATTACTTTTATATAAGAAACAGCGCATGGTGACTGTTGTATTCAATCCCGATGCAATTTCTGTGTTTCATCAACACTCTGATAGTCCACAGATTACAGAATGCCCCAAATGTGCATCGGAAACTACTACTGGTCTTCCAGGGAACGATCAAAGCGTAAACTCTTTGAGACATTACTCCCATGGAGGAAAGTGCGCATGGTGACTATTGTTTTCAATCCCGATGCATTCTCTGTGTTTCATCAACAACCTGATAGTCCACAGATTACAGAATGCCACGAGATGTGCATCGGAAACTACTACTGGTCTTCCAGCTAACGATCAAAGCGTAGACTGTTTGAGACATTACTTTTATGAAGGAATGTGCGCATGGTGACTGTTGTTTTCAATCCCGATGCAATTTCTGTGTTTCATCAACACTCTAATAGTCCACAGATTACAGAATGCCTCCAGATGTGCATCGGAAACTACTACTGGTCTTCCAGGGAACAATCAAAGCGTAAACTCTTTGAGACATTACTCCCATGGAGGAAAGTGCGCATGGTGACTGTTGTATTCATTCCCGATGCAATTTACTGTGTTTCATCAACACTCTGATAGACCACAGATTACAGAATGCCACGAGATGTGCATCTGAAACCACTACTGGTCTTCCAGGGAACGATGAAAGCGTAGACTGTTTGAGACATTACTTTTATGTAAGAAACAGAGCATGGTGACTGTTGTATTCAATCCCGATGCAATTTCTGTGTTTCATCAACACTCTGATAGTCCACAGATTACAGAATGCCTCCACATGTGAATCGGAAACTACTACTGGTCTTCCAGGGTACGATCAAAGCGTAGACTGTTAGAGAAATTACTCCCACGGAGGAAAGTGAGCATTATGACTGTTTTATTCAATCCCGATGCAATTACTGTGTTTCATCAACACTCTGATAGTTTACACATTACAGAATGCCACCAGAGGTGCATCGGAAACTACTACTGGTCTTCGAGGGAACGATCAAAGCATAGATTGTTTGACACATTACTTTATATAAGAAACAGCGCATGGTGACTGTTGTATTCAATCCCGATGCAATTTCTGTGTTTCATCAACACTCTGATAGTCCACAGATTACAGAATGCCCCAAATGTGCATCGGAAACTACTACTGGTCTTCCAGGGAACGATCAAAGCGTAAACTCTTTGAGACATTACTCCCATGGAGGAAAGTGCGCATGGTGACTATTGTTTTCAATCCCGATGCATTCTCTGTGTTTCATCAACACTCTGATAGTCCACAGATTACAGAATGCCACGAGATGTGCATTGGAAACTACTACTGGTCTTCCAGCTAACGATCAAAGCGTAGACTGCTTGAGACATTACTTTTATGGAGGAATGTGCGCATGGTGACTGTTGTTTTCAATCCCAATGCAATTTCTGTGTTTCATCAACACTCTAATAGTCCACAGATTACAGAATGCCTCCAGATGTGCATCGGAAACTACTACTGGTCTTCCAGGGAACAATCAAAGCGTAAACTCTTTGAGACATTACTCCCATGGAGGAAAGTGCGCATGGTGAATGTTGTATTCATTCCCGATGCATTTTCTGTGTTTCATCAACACTCCGATAGTACACAGATTACAGAATGCCACGATATGTGCATCGGAAACTACTACTGGTCTTCCCTTGAACGATCAAAGCGTAGACTGTTTGTGACATTACTCCCATGGAGGAATGTGCGCATGGTGACTGTTGTATTCAATCCCGATGCAATTTCTGTGTTTCATCAACACTCTGATACTCCACAGATTACAGAATGCCTCCAAATTTGCATCGGAAACTACTACTGGTCTTCCAGGGAACGATCAAAACGTAGACTGTTTGAGACATTACTCCCATGGAGGTAACTGCGCATGGAGAATGTTGTATTCAATCCCGATCCAATTTCTGTGTTTCATCAACACTCTGATACTCTACACAATACAGAATGCCACCAGAGGAGCATCGGAAACTACTACTGGTCTTCCAGGGAATGATCAAAGCGTAGATTGTTTGTGACAATACTCCCGTGGGGGAAAGTGCGCATGGTGACTGTTGTATTCAATCCCGATGCATTTTCTGTGTTTCATCAACACTCTGATAGTCCACAGATAACAGAATGCCTGCAGATATGCATCGGAAACTACTACTGGTCTTCCAGGGAACGATCAAAGCGTAGACTGTTTGAGACATTACTCACATGGAGGAAAGGGCGCATGGTTACTGTTGTATTCAATACCGATGCAATTTCTGTGTTTCATCAACACTCTGATACTCCACAGATTACAGAATGCCTCCAGATGTGTATCGGAAACTACAACTGGTCTTCCAGGGAACGATCAAAGCGTAGACTGTTTGAAACATTACTTTTATGGAGGAATGTGCGCATTGTGACTGTTGTATTCAATCCCGATGCAATTTCTGTGTTTCATCAACACTCTAATAGTCCACAGATTACATAATGCCTCCAGATGTGCATCGGAAACTACTACTGGTCTTCCACTGAAGAATCAAAGCATAAACTCTTTGAGACATTACTCCCATGGAGAAAAGTGCGCATGGTGACTGTTGAATTCAATCCCGATGCATTTACTGTGTTTCATCAACACTCTGATAGACCACAGATTACAGAATGCCACGAGATGTGCATCGGAAACCACAACTGGTCTTCCAGGGAACGATGAAAGCGTAGACTGTTTGAGACATTACTTTTATGTAAGAAACAGCGCATGGTGACTGTTGTATTCAATCACGATGCAATTTCTGTGTTTCATCAACACTCTGATTGTCCACAGATTACAGAATGCCTCCACATGTGAATCGGAAACTACTACTGGTCTTCCAGGAAACGAACAAAGCGTAGACTGATTGAGACGTTACTTTTAAGGAGAAATGTACGCATTGTGACTGTTGTATTCAATCCCGATGCAATTTCTGTGTTTCATCAACACTCTGATAGTCCACAGGTTACAGAATGCCTCCAGATGTTAATCGGAAACTACTACTGGTCCTCCAGGGAACGATCAAAGCGTAGACTGTTTGGGACATTACTCCCATGGAGGAAAGTGCGCATGGTGACTGTTGTATTCAATCCCGATGCAATTTCTGAGTTTCATCAACACTCTGATACTCCACAGATTACAGAATGCCTCCAGATGTGCATCGGAAACTACTACTGGTCTTCCAGGGAACGATCAAAGCGTAGACTGTTTGAGACATTACTTTTATGGAAGAATGTGCGCATGGTGACTGTTGTATTCAATCCCGATGCAATTTCTGTGTTTCATCAACACTCTAATAGTCCACAGATTACAGAATGCCTCCAGATGTGCTTCGGAAACTACTACTGGTCTTCCACTTCAGAATCAAAGCGTAAACTCTTTGAGACAATACTCCCATGGAGGAAAGTGCGCATGGTGACTGTTGTATTCAATCCCGATGCATTTACTGTGTTTCATCAACACTCTGATAGACCACAGATTACAGAATGCCACGAGATGTGCATCGGAAACCACTACTGGTCTTCCAGGGAACGTAGAAAGCGTAGACTGTTTGAGACATTACTTTTATGTAAGAAAATGCGCATGGTGACTGTATTATTCAATCCCGATGCAATTTCTGTGTTTCATCAACACTCTGATAGTCCACAGATTACAGAATGCCTCCACATGTGAATCGGAAACTACCACTGGTCTTCCAGGAAACGATCAAAGCGTAGACTGATTGAGACGTTACTTTTATGGAGTAATGTACGCATGGTGACTGTTGTATTCAATCCCGATGCAATTTCTGTGTTTCAACAACACTCTGATAGTCCACAGATTACAGAATGCCTCCAGATGTGAATCGAAACTACTACTGGTCTTCCGGGGAACGATGAAAGCGTAGACTGCATGAGACATTACCACCATGGAGGAAAGTGCGCATGGTGACTGTTGTATTCAATCCCAATGCAATGTCTGCGTTTCATCAACACTCTGATAGTCCACAGATTACAGAATGCCTCCAGATGTGCTTCGGAAACTACTACTGGTCTTGCAGGGAACAATCAAAGCGTGGACTATTTGAGACATTACACCCATGGAGGAAAGTGCGCATGGTGACTGTTGTATTGAATCCCGATGCAATTTCTGTGTTTCATCAACACTCTGATAGTCCACAGACTCCAGAATGCCTCCAGATGTGCTTCGGAAACTACTACTGGTCTTGCAGGGAACAATCAAAGCCTAGAGTGCTTCAGACAATACTCCCATGGAGGAAAGTGCGGATAGTGACTGTTGTATTCAATCCCAATGCAATTTCTGTGTCTCATCAACACTCTGATGGTCATGAGATTACAGAATGCCACCAGATGTGAATCGGAAACTACTACTGGTCTTCCAGGGAACGATCAAAGCGTAGACTGTTTCAGACATAACACCCATGGAGCAAAGTGCGCATGGTGACTGTTGTATTCATTCCCGATGCAATTTCTGTGTTTCATCAACACTCTGATAGGCCACAGATTTCAGAATGCCACCAGATGTGCATCGGAAAATACTACTGGTCTTCCAGGGAACGATAAAAGCATAGACTGTTTGAGAATTACTCCCATGGAGGAAAGTGCGCATGGTAAATGTTGTTTTCAATTCCGAGGCAATTTCTGTGTTTCATCAACACTCTAATGGTCCACAGATTACAGAAAGCCGCCAGATGTGCATCGGAAACTACTACTGGTCTCCCAGGGAACGATCAAAGCGAAGACTGTTAGAGACATTACTCCCATGAAGGAAAGTGCGCATGGTGACTGTTGTATTCAATCCCGATGCAATTTCTGAGTTTCATCAACGCTCTAATAGTCCACAGATTACAGAATGCCTCCAGATGTGCATCTAAAACTACTACTGGTCTTCCAGGAAACGATCAAAGCGTAGACTGTTTCAGACATTACTCCCATGGAGGAAAGTGCGCATGGTGACTGTTGTATTCAATCCCGAAGCAATTTCTGTGTTTCATCAACACTCTGATAGCCTACAGATTACAGAATGCCACCAGATGTTCATCGGAAACTACTACCGGTCTTCCAGGGAACGATCAAAGCGTAGACTGTTTGAGACATTACTTTTATGGAGGAATGTGCGCATGGTGACTGTTGTATTCAATCCCGATGCAATTTCTGTGTTTCATCAACACTCTGATAGCGCACAGATTACAGAATGCCTCCAGATGTGCATCGGAAACTACTACTGGTCTTCCAGGGAACGATCAAGGCGTAGACTGTTTGAGACATACCTCCCGAGGAGGAAGAAAGTGCGCATGGTGAATGTTGTATTCAATCCCGTTGCAAGTTCTGTGTTTCATCAACACTCTGATAGTCCACAGATTACAGAATGCCACCAGATGGTCTTCCAGGGAACGATCAAGGCGAAGACGGTTAGACACATTACTCCCATGGGGGAAAGTGCGCATGGTGACTGTTGTATTCAATCCCAATGCAATTTCAGTGCTTCATCAACACTCTGATAGTAACCAGATTACAGAATGCCTCCAGATGTGCAATTGAAACTACAACTGGTCTTCAGGGAACGATCAAAGCATATACTGTTTGAGCATTACTCCCATGGAGGAAAGTGCGCATGCTGAATGTTGTTTTCAATCCCGAGGCAATTTCAGTGTTTCATCAACACTCTGATAGTCCAAAGATTACAGAAAGCCTCCAGATGTGCATCGGAAACTACTACTGGTCTTCCAGGGAACGATCAAAGCGAAGACTGTTAGACACATTTCTCCCATGGAGGAAAGTGCGCATGGTGACTGTTGTATTCAATCCCGATGCAATTTCTGTGTTTCATCAACACTCTGATAGTCTACAGAATACAGAATGCCACCAGTTGTGCATCGGAAACTACTGCTGGTATTCCACGGACGTTTCAATGCGTAGACTGTTTGAGACATTACTCCCGTGGAGGAATGTGCGCATGGTGACTGTTGTATTCAATCCCGATGCAAGTTCTGTGTTTTATCAACACTCTGATAGTCCACAGGTTACAGAATGCCTCCAGATGTTCATCGGAAACTACTACTGGTCTTCCAGGGAACGATCAAAGCGCAGACTGTTTGACACATTACTAGCATGGAGGAAAGTGCGCATGGTGACTGTTGTATCAACCCCGATGCAATTTCTGTGTTTCATCAACACTCTGATAGTCCACAGATTACAGAATGCCTCCAGATATTCATCGGAAACTACTACCGGTCTTCCAGGGAACGATCAAAGCGTAGACTGTTTGAGACATTACATTTATGGAGCAATGTGCGCACGGTGACTGTTGTACTCAATCCCGATGCAATTTCTGTGTTTCATCAACACTCTGATAGTCCACAGATTACGGAAAGCCTCCAGATGTGCATCGGAAACTACTACTGGTCTTCCAGGGAACGATCAAAGCGTAGACTGTTTGAGACATTACTCCCATGGAGGAAAGTGCGCATGGTGACTGTTGTATTCAATCCCGATGCAATTTCTGTGTTTCATCAACACTCTGATAGTCCACAGATTACAGAATGCCACGAGATGTGAATCGGAAACTACTACTGGTCTTCCAGGGAACGATCAAAGCGCAGACTGTTTGACACATTACTAGCATGGAGGAAAGTGCGCATGGTGACTGTTGTATCAACCCCGATGCAATTTCTGTGTTTCATCAACACTCTGATAGTCCACAGATTACAGAATGCCTCCAGATATTCATCGGAAACTACTACCGGTCTTCCAGGGAACGATCAAAGCGTAGACTGTTTGAGACATTACATTTATGGAGCAATGTGCGCACGGTGACTGTTGTACTCAATCCCGATGCAATTTCTGTGTTTCATCAACACTCTGATAGTCCACAGATTACGGAAAGCCTCCAGATGTGCATCGGAAACTACTACTGGTCTTCCAGGGAACGATCAAAGCGTAGACTGTTTGAGACATTACTCCCATGGAGGAAAGTGCGCATGGTGACTGTTGTATTCAATCCCGATGCAATTTCTGTGTTTCATCAACACTCTGATAGCCCACAGATAACAGAATGCCTCCAGATGTTAATCGGAAACTACAACTTTTCTTCCAGGGAACGATCACAGCGTAGACTGTTTGAGACATTACTCCCATGGAGGAAAGTGCGCATGGTGACTGTTGTATTCAATCCCGATGCAATTTCTGTGTTTCATCAACACTCTGATAGTCCACAGATTACGGAAAGCCTCCAGATGTGCATCGGAAACTACTACTGGGCTTCCAGGGAACGATCAAAGCGTAGACTGTTAGAGACATTACTCCCATGGAGGAAAGTGCGCATGGTGACTGTTGTATTCAATCCCGATGCAATTTCTGTGTTTCATCAACACTCTGATTGTCCACAGATTACAGAATGCCTCCAGATGTGCACCGGAGGCTACTACTGGTCTTTCAGGGAACGATCAAAGCGTAGACTGTTTGAGACATTACTTTCATGGAGGAATGTGATCATGGTGACTGTTGTATTCAATCCCGATGCAATTTCTGTGTTTCATCAACACTCTGATAGTCCACAGATTACAGAATGCCTCCAGATGTGCAATTGAAACTATTACTGGTCTTCCATGGAACGATCAAAGCGTAGACTGTTTGAGACATTTCTCCCATGGAGGAAACTGCGCATGGAGAATGTTGTATTCAATCCCGAAGCAATTTTTGTGTTTTATCAACACTCTGATAGTCCACAGATTACAGAAAGCCTCCAGATGTTCACCGGAACCTACTACTGGTCTTCCAGGGAACGATCAAAGCGTAGACTGTTGGAGACATTACTCCCATGGAAAAAAGTGAGCATGGTGAATGTTTTATACAATCCCGATGCAATTACTGTGTTTCATCAACACTCTGATAGTCTACACATTACAGAATGCCACCAGAAGTGCATCGGAAACTACAACTAGTCTTCCAGGGTACGATCAAAGCGTAGATTGTCTGAGACTTTACTCCCGTGTAGGAAAGTGCGCATGGTGACTGTTGTATTCAATCCCGATGCATTTTCTGTGTTTCATCAACACTCTGATAGTCCACAGATTACAGAATGCCTCATGATGTGCATCGGAAACTATTACTGGTCTTCCAGGGAACAATCAAAGCGTAGACTGTTTGAAACATTACTCCCATGGAGGAAAGTGCGCATGGTGACTGTTGTATTCAAACCCGATGCAATTTCTGTATTTCATCAACACTCTGATAGTCCACAGATTACAGAATGATTCCAGATGTGCATCGGAAACTACTACTGGTCTTCCAGGAAACGATCAAAGCGTAGACTGTTTGAGACATTACTTTTATGGAGTAATGTGCGCATGGTGACTGTTGTATTCAATCCCCATGAAATTTCTGTGTTTCATCAACACTCTAATAGTCCACAGATTACAGAATGCCCCCAGATGTGCATCGGAAACTACTACTGGCCTTCAAGGGAACAATCAAAGCGTAAACTCTTTGAGACTTTACTCCCATGGAGGAAAGTGCGCATGGTGACTGTTGTATTCAATCCCGATGCATTTTCTGTATTTCATCAACACTCTGATAGACCACAGATTACAGAATGCCACGAGATATGCATCGGAAACTACTACTGGTCTTCCAGGGAACGATCAAAGCGTAGACTGTTTCAGACATTACTCCCATGGAGGAAAGTGCTGATAGTGAATGCTGTATTCAATCCTGATGTAATTTCTGTGTTTCATCAACACTCTGATAGTCCACAGATTACAGAATGCCACCAGATGTGCATCGGAAACTACTACTGGTGTTCCAGGGAACGATCAAAGCGTAGACTGTTAGAGACATTACTCCCATGGAGGAAAGTGCGCATGGTGACTGTTGTATTCAATCCCGATGCAATTTCTGTGTTTCATCAACACTCTGATTGTCCACAGATTACAGAATGCCTCCAGATGTGCACCGGAGGCTACTACTGGTCTTTCAGGGAACGATCAAAGCGTAGACTGTTTGAGACATTACTTTCATGGAGGAATGTGATCATGGTGACTGTTGTATTCAATCCCGATGCAATTTCTGTGTTTCATCAACACTCTGATAGTCCACAGATTACAGAATGCCTCCAGATGTGCAATTGAAACTATTACTGGTCTTCCATGGAACGATCAAAGCGTAGACTGTTTGAGACATTTCTCCCATGGAGGAAACTGCGCATGGAGAATGTTGTATTCAATCCCGAAGCAATTTTTGTGTTTTATCAACACTCTGATAGTCCACAGATTACAGAAAGCCTCCAGATGTTCACCGGAACCTACTACTGGTCTTCCAGGGAATGATCAAAGCGTAGACTGTTGGAGACATTACTCCCATGGAAAAAAGTGAGCATGGTGAATGTTTTATTCAATCCCGATGCAATTACTGTGTTTCATCAACACTCTGATAGTCTACACATTACAGAATGCCACCAGAAGTGCATCGGAAACTACAACTAGTCTTCCAGGGTACGATCAAAGCGTAGATTGTCTGAGACTTTACTCCCGTGTAGGAAAGTGCGCATGGTGACTGTTGTATTCAATCCCGATGCATTTTCTGTGTTTCATCAACACTCTGATAGTCCACAGATTACAGAATGCCTCATGATGTGCATCGGAAACTATTACTGGTCTTCCAGGGAACAATCAAAGCGTAGACTGTTTGAAACATTACTCCCATGGAGGAAAGTGCGCATGGTGACTGTTGTATTCAAACCCGATGCAATTTCTGTATTTCATCAACACTCTTATAGTCCACAGATTACAGAATGATTCCGAATGTGCATCGGAAACTACTACTGGTCTTCCAGGAAACGATCAAAGCGTAGACTGTTTGAGACATTACTTTTATGGAAAAATGTGCGCATGGTGACTGTTGTATTCAATCCCCATGAAATTTCTGTGTTTCATCAACACTCTAATAGTCCACAGATTACAGAATGCCCCCAGATGTGCATCGGAAACTACTACTGGTCTTCAAGGGAACAATCAAAGCGTAAACTCTTTGAGACTTTACTCCCATGGAGGAAAGTGCGCATGGTGACTGTTGTATTCAATCCCGATGCATTTTCTGTATTTCATCAACACTCTGATAGACCACAGATTACAGAATGCCACGAGATATGCATTGGAAACTACTACTGGTCTTCCAGGGAACGATCAAAGCGTATACTGTTTCAGACATTACTCCCATGGAGGAAAGTGCTGATAGTGAATGTTGTATTCAATCCTGATGTAATTTCTGTGTTTCATCAACACTCTGATAGTCCACAGATTACAGAATGACACCAGATGTGCATCGGAAACTACTACTGGTGTTCCAGGGAACGATCAAAGCATAGACTGTTTGAGAATTACTCCCATGGAGGAAAGTGCGCACGTTGAATGTTGTTTTCAATCCAGAGGCAATTTCTGTGTTTCATCAACTCTCTGATAGTCCACAGATTACAGAAAGCCTCCAGATGTGCATCGGAAACTACTACTGGTTTTCCAGGGAACGATCAAAGCGAAGACTGTTAGAGACATTACTCCCATAGTGGAAAGTGCGCATGGTGACTGTTGTATTCAATCCCGATGCAATTTCTGTGTTTCATCAACACTCTAATAGTCCACAGATTACAGAATGCCTCCAGATGTGCATCGGGAACTACTACTGGTCTTCCAGGGAACGATCAAAGCGTAAACTCTTTGAGACATTACTCCCATGGAGGAAAGTGCACATGGTGACTGTTGTATTCAATCCCGATGCATTTTCTGTGTTTCATCAATACTCTGATAGTCCACAGATTACAGAATGCCACGAGATGTGCATCGCAATCTACTACCGGTCTTCCAGGGAACGATCAAAGCGTAGACTGTTTAAGACATACCTCCCGTGGAGGAAAGTGCGCATGGTGACTGTTGTATTCATTCCCGATGCGATTTCTGTGTTTCATCAACACTCTGATAGTCTACAGATTACAGAATGCCACCAGATGTGCATCGGAAACTACTACTGGTGTTACTGGGAACGATCAAAGCGCAGACTGTTTGAGACATTACTAGCGTGGAGGAAAGTTTGCATGGTGACTGTTGTATTTAATCCCGATGCAATTTCTGTGTTACATCAACACTCTGACAGTCCAGTGGTTACAGAGTGCCTCCAGATGTTCATCGGAAACTACTACCGGTCATCCAGGGAACGATCAAAGCATAGATTCTTTGAGACATTACTTTTATGGAGGTATGTGCGCATGGTGACTGTTGTATTCGATCCCGATGCAATTTCTGTGTTTCATCAACACTCTGATGGTCCACTGATTACAGAATGCCTCGAGATGTGCATTGGAAACTACTACTGGTCTTCCAGCTAACGATCAAAGCGTAAACTCTTTGAGACATACCTCCCGTGGAGGAAAGAGCGCATGGTGAATGTTGTATTCAATCCCGTTGCAATTTCTGTGTTTCATCAACACTCTGATAGTCCACAGATTACAGAATACCACCAGATGTTCATCGGAAACTACTACTGGTCTCCCAGGGAACGATCAAAGCGTAGACTGTTTGAGAATTACTCCCATGGAGGAAAGTGCGCATGGTGACTGTTGTATTCAATCCCGATGCAATTTCTGTGTCTCATCAACACTCTGATACTCCACAGATTACAGAATGCCTCCAGATGTGCATCGGAAACTACTACTGGTCTTGCAGGGAACGATCAAATCGTAAACTCCTTGAGATATAACTCCCTTGGAGGAAAGTGCGCATGGTGACTGTTGTATTCAATCCCGATGCATTTTCTGTGTTTCATCAACACTCTGATAGTCCACACATAACAGAATGCCACAAGATGTGCTTCGGAAACTACTACTGGTCTTCCAGGGAACGACCAAAGCCAAGACTGTTTGAGAAGTACTCCCATGCAGGAAAGTGCGCATGGTGACTGTTGTAATCAATCCCGATGCAATTTCTGTGTCTCATCAACACTCTGGTACTCCACAAATTACAAAATGCCTCCAGATGTGCATCGGAAACTACTTCTTTACTTCCAGGGAATGATCAAAGCGTAGACTGTTTAAGACATTACTCCCATGGAGGAAAGTGCGCATGGTGACTGTTGTATTCAATCAGGATGCAATTTCTGTGTTTCATAAACACTCTGATAGTCCACAGATTACAGAATGACACCAGATGTTCATCGGAAACTACTACTGGTGTTCCAGGGAACGATCAAAGCGTAGACTGTTTGAGATTTACTCCCATTGAGGAAAGTGCGCATGGTGACTGTTGTATTCAATCCCGATGCATTTTCTGTGATTCATCAACACTCTGATAGTCCAGAGATTACAGAATGCTTCCAGATGTGCATCGGAAGCTACTACTGGTCTTCCAGGGAACGATCAAAGCGTAGACTGTTTCAGACATTACTCCCATGGAGGAAAGTGCGGATGGTGACTGTTGTATTGAATCCCAATGCTATTTCTGTGTTTCATCAACACTCTGATTGTCCACAGAATTCAGAATGGCACCAGATATGCATCGGAAACTACTACTGGTCTTTCAGGGAATGATCAAAGCATAGACTGTTTGAGAATTACTCCCATGGGGGAAAGTGCGCATGGTGAATGTTGTTTCAATCCCGAGGCAATTTCTGTGTTTCATCAACACTCTGATAGTCCACAGATTACTGAAATCCTCCAGATGTGAATCGGAAACTACTACCGGTCTTCCAGGGAACGATCAAAGCGAAGACTGTTGGACACATTAGTCCCATGGAGGAAAGTGCGCATGGTGACTGTTGTATTCAATCCCGAGGCAATTTCTGTGTTTCATCAACACTCTGATTGTATACAGATTACAGAATGCCACCAGATGTGCATCGGAAAATACTACTGGTGTTCCAGGGAACGATCAAAGCGTAGACTGCTTGAGACATTACTCCTGTGGAGGAATGTGCGCATGGCGACTGTTTTATTCAATCCCGATGCAATTTCTGTGTTTCATCAACACTCTGATAGACCACAGATTACAGAATGCCTCCAGATGTCCATCGGAAACTACTACTGGTCTTCCATGGAACGATCAAAGCGTAGACTGTTCGAGACATACCTCCCGTGGAGGAAAGTGCGCATGGTGAATGTTGTATTCAATCCCGTTGCAATTTCTGTGTTTCATCAACATTCTGATAGTCCACAGATTACAGAATGCCACCAGATGTTCATCGGAAACTACTACTGGTCTTCCAGGGAACGATCAAAGCGTAGACTGTTTGATAATTACCCCCATGGAGGAAAGTGCGCATGGTGACTGTTGTATTCAATCCCGATGCAATTTCTGTGTCTCATCAACACTCTGATACTCCACAGATTACAGAATGGTTCTAGATGTGCATCGGAAACTAATTCTGGTCTTTTAGGGAACGATCAAAGCGTAGACTCTTTGAGACATTACTCCCATGGAGGAAAGTGCGCATGGTGACTGTTGTATTCAATCCCGATACATTCTCTGTGTTTCATCAACACTCTGATACTCCACAGATTACAGAATGCCACGAGATGTGCATCGGAAACATCTACTGGTCTTCCAGGGAACGATCACAGCCAAGACTGATTCAGACATTACTCCCATGGAGGAAAGTGCGAATGGTAACTGTTGTATTCAATCCCGATGCAATTTCTGTGTCTCATCAACACTCTGATACTCCACAGATTACAGAATGGTTCTAGATGTGCATCGGAAACTAATTCTGGTCTTTTAGGGAACGATCAAAGCGTAGACTCTTTGAGACATTACTCCCATGGAGGAAAGTGCGCATGGTGACTGTTGTATTCAATCCCGATACATTCTCTGTGTTTCATCAATACTCTGATAGTCCACAGATTACAGAATGCCTCATGATGTGCATCGGAAACTATTACTGGTCTTCCAGGGAACAATCAAAGCGTAGACTGTTTGAAACATTACTCCCATGGAGGAAAGTGCGCATGGTGACTGTTGTATTCAAACCCGATGCAATTTCTGTATTTCATCAACACTCTGATAGTCCACAGATTACAGAATGATTCCAGATGTGCATCGGAAACTACTACTGGTCTTCCAGGAAACGATCAAAGCGTAGACTGTTTGAGACATTACTTTTATGGAGTAATGTGCGCATGGTGACTGTTGTATTCAATCCCCATGAAATTTCTGTGTTTCATCAACACTCTAATAGTCCACAGATTACAGAATGCCCCCAGATGTGCATCGGAAACTACTACTGGCCTTCAAGGGAACAATCAAAGCGTAAACTCTTTGAGACTTTACTCCCATGGAGGAAAGTGCGCATGGTGACTGTTGTATTCAATCCCGATGCATTTTCTGTATTTCATCAACACTCTGATAGACCACAGATTACAGAATGCCACGAGATATGCATCGGAAACTACTACTGGTCTTCCAGGGAACGATCAAAGCGTAGACTGTTTCAGACATTACTCCCATGGAGGAAAGTGCTGATAGTGAATGCTGTATTCAATCCTGATGTAATTTCTGTGTTTCATCAACACTCTGATAGTCCACAGATTACAGAATGCCACCAGATGTGCATCGGAAACTACTACTGGTGTTCCAGGGAACGATCAAAGCGTAGACTGTTAGAGACATTACTCCCATGGAGGAAAGTGCGCATGGTGACTGTTGTATTCAATCCCGATGCAATTTCTGTGTTTCATCAACACTCTGATTGTCCACAGATTACAGAATGCCTCCAGATGTGCACCGGAGGCTACTACTGGTCTTTCAGGGAACGATCAAAGCGTAGACTGTTTGAGACATTACTTTCATGGAGGAATGTGATCATGGTGACTGTTGTATTCAATCCCGATGCAATTTCTGTGTTTCATCAACACTCTGATAGTCCACAGATTACAGAATGCCTCCAGATGTGCAATTGAAACTATTACTGGTCTTCCATGGAACGATCAAAGCGTAGACTGTTTGAGACATTTCTCCCATGGAGGAAACTGCGCATGGAGAATGTTGTATTCAATCCCGAAGCAATTTTTGTGTTTTATCAACACTCTGATAGTCCACAGATTACAGAAAGCCTCCAGATGTTCACCGGAACCTACTACTGGTCTTCCAGGGAATGATCAAAGCGTAGACTGTTGGAGACATTACTCCCATGGAAAAAAGTGAGCATGGTGAATGTTTTATTCAATCCCGATGCAATTACTGTGTTTCATCAACACTCTGATAGTCTACACATTACAGAATGCCACCAGAAGTGCATCGGAAACTACAACTAGTCTTCCAGGGTACGATCAAAGCGTAGATTGTCTGAGACTTTACTCCCGTGTAGGAAAGTGCGCATGGTGACTGTTGTATTCAATCCCGATGCATTTTCTGTGTTTCATCAACACTCTGATAGTCCACAGATTACAGAATGCCTCATGATGTGCATCGGAAACTATTACTGGTCTTCCAGGGAACAATCAAAGCGTAGACTGTTTGAAACATTACTCCCATGGAGGAAAGTGCGCATGGTGACTGTTGTATTCAAACCCGATGCAATTTCTGTATTTCATCAACACTCTTATAGTCCACAGATTACAGAATGATTCCGAATGTGCATCGGAAACTACTACTGGTCTTCCAGGAAACGATCAAAGCGTAGACTGTTTGAGACATTACTTTTATGGAAAAATGTGCGCATGGTGACTGTTGTATTCAATCCCCATGAAATTTCTGTGTTTCATCAACACTCTAATAGTCCACAGATTACAGAATGCCCCCAGATGTGCATCGGAAACTACTACTGGTCTTCAAGGGAACAATCAAAGCGTAAACTCTTTGAGACTTTACTCCCATGGAGGAAAGTGCGCATGGTGACTGTTGTATTCAATCCCGATGCATTTTCTGTATTTCATCAACACTCTGATAGACCACAGATTACAGAATGCCACGAGATATGCATTGGAAACTACTACTGGTCTTCCAGGGAACGATCAAAGCGTATACTGTTTCAGACATTACTCCCATGGAGGAAAGTGCTGATAGTGAATGTTGTATTCAATCCTGATGTAATTTCTGTGTTTCATCAACACTCTGATAGTCCACAGATTACAGAATGCCACCAGATGTGCATCGGAAACTACTACTGGTGTTCCAGGGAACGATCAAAGCATAGACTGTTTGAGAATTACTCCCATGGAGGAAAGTGCGCACGTTGAATGTTGTTTTCAATCCAGAGGCAATTTCTGTGTTTCATCAACTCTCTGATAGTCCACAGATTACAGAAAGCCTCCAGATGTGCATCGGAAACTACTACTGGTTTTCCAGGGAACGATCAAAGCGAAGACTGTTAGAGACATTACTCCCATAGTGGAAAGTGCGCATGGTGACTGTTGTATTCAATCCCGATGCAATTTCTGTGTTTCATCAACACTCTAATAGTCCACAGATTACAGAATGCCTCCAGATGTGCATCGGGAACTACTACTGGTCTTCCAGGGAACGATCAAAGCGTAAACTCTTTGAGACATTACTCCCATGGAGGAAAGTGCACATGGTGACTGTTGTATTCAATCCCGATGCATTTTCTGTGTTTCATCAATACTCTGATAGTCCACAGATTACAGAATGCCACGAGATGTGCATCGCAATCTACTACCGGTCTTCCAGGGAACGATCAAAGCGTAGACTGTTTAAGACATACCTCCCGTGGAGGAAAGTGCGCATGGTGACTGTTGTATTCATTCCCGATGCGATTTCTGTGTTTCATCAACACTCTGATAGTCTACAGATTACAGAATGCCACCAGATGTGCATCGGAAACTACTACTGGTGTTACTGGGAACGATCAAAGCGCAGACTGTTTGAGACATTACTAGCGTGGAGGAAAGTTTGCATGGTGACTGTTGTATTTAATCCCGATGCAATTTCTGTGTTACATCAACACTCTGACAGTCCAGTGGTTACAGAGTGCCTCCAGATGTTCATCGGAAACTACTACCGGTCATCCAGGGAACGATCAAAGCATAGATTCTTTGAGACATTACTTTTATGGAGGTATGTGCGCATGGTGACTGTTGTATTCGATCCCGATGCAATTTCTGTGTTTCATCAACACTCTGATGGTCCACTGATTACAGAATGCCTCGAGATGTGCATTGGAAACTACTACTGGTCTTCCAGCTAACGATCAAAGCGTAAACTCTTTGAGACATACCTCCCGTGGAGGAAAGAGCGCATGGTGAATGTTGTATTCAATCCCGTTGCAATTTCTGTGTTTCATCAACACTCTGATAGTCCACAGATTACAGAATACCACCAGATGTTCATCGGAAACTACTACTGGTCTCCCAGGGAACGATCAAAGCGTAGACTGTTTGAGAATTACTCCCATGGAGGAAAGTGCGCATGGTGACTGTTGTATTCAATCCCGATGCAATTTCTGTGTCTCATCAACACTCTGATACTCCACAGATTACAGAATGCCTCCAGATGTGCATCGGAAACTACTACTGGTCTTGCAGGGAACGATCAAATCGTAAACTCCTTGAGATATAACTCCCTTGGAGGAAAGTGCGCATGGTGACTGTTGTATTCAATCCCGATGCATTTTCTGTGTTTCATCAACACTCTGATAGTCCACACATAACAGAATGCCACAAGATGTGCTTCGGAAACTACTACTGGTCTTCCAGGGAACGACCAAAGCCAAGACTGTTTGAGAAGTACTCCCATGCAGGAAAGTGCGCATGGTGACTGTTGTAATCAATCCCGATGCAATTTCTGTGTCTCATCAACACTCTGGTACTCCACAAATTACAAAATGCCTCCAGATGTGCATCGGAAACTACTTCTTTACTTCCAGGGAATGATCAAAGCGTAGACTGTTTAAGACATTACTCCCATGGAGGAAAGTGCGCATGGTGACTGTTGTATTCAATCAGGATGCAATTTCTGTGTTTCATAAACACTCTGATAGTCCACAGATTACAGAATGACACCAGATGTTCATCGGAAACTACTACTGGTGTTCCAGGGAACGATCAAAGCGTAGACTGTTTGAGATTTACTCCCATTGAGGAAAGTGCGCATGGTGACTGTTGTATTCAATCCCGATGCATTTTCTGTGATTCATCAACACTCTGATAGTCCAGAGATTACAGAATGCTTCCAGATGTGCATCGGAAGCTACTACTGGTCTTCCAGGGAACGATCAAAGCGTAGACTGTTTCAGACATTACTCCCATGGAGGAAAGTGCGGATGGTGACTGTTGTATTGAATCCCAATGCTATTTCTGTGTTTCATCAACACTCTGATTGTCCACAGAATTCAGAATGGCACCAGATATGCATCGGAAACTACTACTGGTCTTTCAGGGAATGATCAAAGCATAGACTGTTTGAGAATTACTCCCATGGGGGAAAGTGCGCATGGTGAATGTTGTTTCAATCCCGAGGCAATTTCTGTGTTTCATCAACACTCTGATAGTCCACAGATTACTGAAATCCTCCAGATGTGAATCGGAAACTACTACCGGTCTTCCAGGGAACGATCAAAGCGAAGACTGTTGGACACATTAGTCCCATGGAGGAAAGTGCGCATGGTGACTGTTGTATTCAATCCCGAGGCAATTTCTGTGTTTCATCAACACTCTGATTGTATACAGATTACAGAATGCCACCAGATGTGCATCGGAAAATACTACTGGTGTTCCAGGGAACGATCAAAGCGTAGACTGCTTGAGACATTACTCCTGTGGAGGAATGTGCGCATGGCGACTGTTTTATTCAATCCCGATGCAATTTCTGTGTTTCATCAACACTCTGATAGACCACAGATTACAGAATGCCTCCAGATGTCCATCGGAAACTACTACTGGTCTTCCATGGAACGATCAAAGCGTAGACTGTTCGAGACATACCTCCCGTGGAGGAAAGTGCGCATGGTGAATGTTGTATTCAATCCCGTTGCAATTTCTGTGTTTCATCAACATTCTGATAGTCCACAGATTACAGAATGCCACCAGATGTTCATCGGAAACTACTACTGGTCTTCCAGGGAACGATCAAAGCGTAGACTGTTTGATAATTACCCCCATGGAGGAAAGTGCGCATGGTGACTGTTGTATTCAATCCCGATGCAATTTCTGTGTCTCATCAACACTCTGATACTCCACAGATTACAGAATGGTTCTAGATGTGCATCGGAAACTAATTCTGGTCTTTTAGGGAACGATCAAAGCGTAGACTCTTTGAGACATTACTCCCATGGAGGAAAGTGCGCATGGTGACTGTTGTATTCAATCCCGATACATTCTCTGTGTTTCATCAACACTCTGATACTCCACAGATTACAGAATGCCACGAGATGTGCATCGGAAACATCTACTGGTCTTCTAGGGAACGATCACAGCCAAGACTGATTCAGACATTACTCCCATGGAGGAAAGTGCGAATGGTAACTGTTGTATTCAATCCCGATGCAATTTCTGTGTTTCATCAACACCCTGATAGTCCAAAAGTTACAGAATGCCTCCAGATGTGCATCGGAAACTACTACTGGTCTTCCAGTTAACGGTCAAAGCGAACGTGTTTGAGACATACCTCCCGTGGAGGTAAGTGCGCATGGTGACTGTTGTATTCAATCCCGATGCAATTTCTGTGTTTCATCAACACACTGATAGTCTACAGATTTCAGAATGACTCCAGATGTGCATCGGAAACTACTACTGGTCTTCGAGGGAACGATCAAAGCGTAGACTGTTCGGGACATTACTCCCATGGAGAAAAGTGCGCATGGTGACTGTTGTAATCAATTCCGATGTAATTTCTGTGATTCATCAACACTCTGATAGTCCACAGATTACGGAAAGCCTCCAGATGTGCATCGGAAACTACTACTGGTCTTCCAGGGAACGATCAAAGCGTAGACTGTTTGAGACATTATTCCCATGGAGGAAAGTGCGCATGGTTGCTGTTGTATGCAATCACGAAGTAATTTCTGTGTTTCATCATCACTCTGATAGTCCACAGATTACGGGAAGCCTCCAGATGTGCATCGGAAACTACTACTGGTCTTCCAGGGAACGATCAAAGCGTAGACTGTTTCAGACATTACTCCCATGGAGGAAAGTGCTGATAGTGACTGTTGTATTCAATCCTGATGTAATTTCTGTGTTTCATCAACACTCTGATAGTCCACAGATTACAGAATGCCACCAGATGGGCATCGGAAACTACTACTTGTCTTCAGGGAAACGATCAAAGCGTAGACTGTTGGAGACATTACTCCCATGGAAAAAAGTGAGCATGGTGAATGTTTTATTCAATCCCGATGCAATTACTGTGTTTCATCAACACTCTGATAGTCTACACATTACAGAATGCCACCAAAAGTGCATCGGAAACTACAACTAGTCTTCCAGGGTACGATCAAAGCGTAGATTATCTGAGACTTTACTCCCGTGTAGGAAAGTGCGCATGGTGACTGTTGTATTCAATCCCGATGCATTTTCTGTGTTTCATCAACACTCTGATAGTCCACAGATTACAGAATGCCTCATGATGTGCATCGGAAACTATTACTGGTCTTCCAGGGATCAATCAAAGCGTAGACTGTTTGAAACATTACTCCCATGGAGGAAAGTGCGCATGGTGACTGTTGTATTCAAACCCGATGCAATTTCTGTATTTCATCAACACTCTGATAGTCCACAGATTACAGAATGATTCCAGATGTGCATCGGAAACTACTACTGGTCTTCCAGGAAACGATCAAAGCGTAGACTGTTTGAGACATTACTTTTATGGAGTAATGTGCGCATGGTGACTGTTGTATTCAATCCCGATGAAATTTCTGTGTTTCATCAACACTCTAATAGTCCACAGATTACAGAATGCCCCCAGATGTGCATCGGAAACTATTACTGGTCTTCAAGGGAACAATCAAAGCGTAAACTCTTTTAGACTTTACTCCCATGGAGGAAACTGCGCATGGTGACTGTTGTATTCAATCCCGATGCATTTTCTGTATTTCATCAACACTCTGATAGACCACAGATTACAGAATGCCAATGAGATATGCATCGGAAACTACTACTGGTCTTCCAGGGAACGATCAAAGCGTAGACTGTTTCAGACATTACTCCCATGGAGGAAAGTGCTGATAGTGACTGATGTAATTTCTGTGTTTCATCAACACTCTGATAGTCCACAGTTTACAGAATGCCACCAGATGTGCATCGGAAACTACTACTGGTGTTCCAGGGAACGATCAAAGCATAGACCGTTTGAGAATTACTCCCATGGAGGAAAGTGCGCATGTTGAATGTTGTTTTCAATCCAGAGGCAATTTCTGTGTTTCATCAACACTCTGATAGTCCACAGATTACAGAAAGCCTCCAGATGTGCATCGGAAACTACTACTGGTTTTCCAGGGAACGATCAAAGCGAAGACTATTAGAGACATTACTCCCATAGTGGAAAGTGCGCATGGTGACTGTTGTATTCAATCCCGATGCAATTTCTGTGTTTCATCAACACTCTAATAGTCCACAGATTACAGAATGCCTCCAGATGTGCATCGGGAACTACTACTGGTCTTCCAGGGAACGATCAAAGCGTAAACTCTTTGAGACATTACTCCCATGGAGGAAAGTGCGCATGGTGACTGTTGTATTCAATCCCAATGCATTTTCTGTGTTTCATCAATACTCTGATAGTCCACAGATTACAGAATGCCACGAGATGTGCATCGCAATCTACTACCGGTCTTCCAGGGAACGATCAAAGCGTAGACTGTTTAAGACATACCTCCCGTGGAGGAAAGTGCGCATGGTGACTGTTGTATTCATTCCCGATGCAATTTCTGTGTTTCATCAACACTCTGATAGTCTACAGATTACAGAATGCCACCAGATGTGCATCGGAAACTACTACTGGTGTTACTGGGAACGATCAAAGCGCAGACTGTTTGAATCATTACTAGCGTGGAGGAAAGTTTGCATGGTGACTGTTGTATTTAATCCCAATGCAATTTCTGTGTTTCATCAACACTCTGATAGTCCACAGATTACCGAATGCCTCCAGATGTTCATCGGAAACTACTACCGGTCTTCCAGGGAACGATCAAAGCGTAGAATCTTTGAGACATTACTTTTATGGAGGAATGTGCGCGTGGTGACTGTTGTATTCAATCCCGATGCTATTTCTGTGTTTCATCAACACTCTGTTAGTCCACAGATTACAGAATGCCTCCAGATGTGCATCGGAAAATACTACTGGTGTTCCAGGGAACGATCAAAGCGCAGACTGTTTGAGGCAATACTCCCGTGGAGGAATGAGGTCATGGTGACTGTTGTATTCAATCCCGATGCAATTTCTGTGTTACATCAACACTCTGATAGTCCACAGATTACAGAATACCACCAGATGTTCATCGGAAACTACTACTGGTCTCCCAGGGAACGATCAAAGCGTAGACTGTTTGAGAATTACTCCCATGGAGGAAAGTGCGCATGGTGACTGTTGTATTCAATCCCGATGCAATTTCTGTGTCTCATCAACACTCTGATACTCCACAGATTACAGAATGCCTCCAGATGTGCATCGGAAACTACTACTGGTCTTGCAGGGAACGATCAAATCGTAAACTCCTTGAGATATAACTCCCTTGGAGGAAAGTGCGCATGGTGACTGTTGTATTCAATCCCGATGCATTTTCTGTGTTTCATCAACACTCTGATAGTCCACAAATAACAGAATGCCACAAGATGTGCTTCGGAAACAACTACTGGTCTTCCAGGGAACGACCAAAGCCAAGACTGTTTGAGAAGTACTCCCATGGAGGAAAGTGCGCATGGTGACTGTTGTAATCAATCCCGATGCAATTTCTGTGTCTCATCAACACTCTGGTACTCCACAAATTACAGAATGCCTCCAGATGTGCATCGGAAACTACTTCTTTACTTCCAGGGAATGATCAAAGCGTAGACTGTTTGAGACATTACTCCCATGGAGGAAAGTGCGCATGGTGACTGTTGTATTCAATCAGGATGCAATTTCTGTGTTTCATAAACACTCTGATAGTCCACAGATTACAGAATGACACCAGATGTTCATCGGAAACTACTACTGGGGTTCCAGGGAACGATCAAAGCGTAGACTGTTTGAGAATTACTCCCATTGAGGAAAGTGCGCATGGTGACTGTTGTATTAAATCCCGATGCATTTTCTGTGATTCATCAACACTCTGATAGTCCAGAGATTACAGAATGCCTCCTGATGTGCATCGGAAGCTACTACTGGTCTTCCAGGGAACGATCAAAGCGTAGACTGTTTCAGACATTACTCCCATGGAGGAAAGTGCGGATGGTGACTGTTGTATTCAATCCCAATGCTATTTCTGTGTTTCATCAACACTCTGATAGTCCACAGAATACAGAATGGCACCAGATATGCATCGGAAACTACTACTGGTCTTTCAGGGAATAATCAAAGCATAGACTGTTTGAGAATTACTCCCATGGAGGAAAGTGCGCATGGTGAATGTTGTATTCAATCCCGATGCAATTTCTGTGTCTCATCAACACTCTGATAGTCCACAGATTACAGAAATCCTCCAGATGTGAATCGGAAACTACTACCGGTCTTCCAGGGAACGATCAAAGCGAAGACTGTTGGACACATTAGTCCCATGGAGGAAAGTGCGCATGGTGACTGTTGTATTCAATCCCGAGGCAATTTCTGTGTTTCATCAACACTCTGATTGTCTACAGATTACAGAATGCCACCAGATGTGCATCGGAAACTATTACTGGTGTTCCAGGGAACGATCAAAGCGTAGACTGCTTGAGACATTACTCCTGTGGAGGAATGTGCGCATGGCGACTGTTTTATTCAATCCCGATGCAATTTCTGTGTTTCATCAACACTCTGATAGTCCACAGATTACAGAATGCCTCCAGATGTCCATCGGAAACTACTACTGGTCTTCCATGGAACGATCAAAGTGTAGACTGTTCGAGACATACCTCCCGTGGAGGAAAGTGCGCATGGTGAATGTTGTATTCAATCCCGTTGCAATTTCTGTGCTTCATCAACACTCTGATAGTCCACAGATTACAGAATGCCACCAGATGTTCATCGGAAACTACTACTGGTCTTCCAGGGAACGATCAAAGCGTAGACTGTTTGATAATTACCCCCATGGAGGAAAGTGGGCATGGTGACTGTTGTATTCAATCCCGATGCAATTTCTGTGTCTCATCAACACTCTGATACTCCACAGATTACAGATTGCCTCTAGATGTGCATCGGAAACTACTTCTGGTCTTTCAGGGAACGATCAAAGCGTAGCCTCTTTGAGACATTACTCCCATGGAGGAAAGTGCGCATGGTGACTGTTGTATTCAATCCCGATACATTCTCTGTGTTTCATCAACACTCTGATACTCCACAGATTACAGAATGCCACGAGATGTGCATCGGAAACATCTACTGGTCTTCCAGGGAACGATCAAAGCCAAGACTGTTTCAGACATTACTCCCATGGAGGAAAGTGTGGATGGTGACTGTTGTATTCAATCCCGATGCAATTTCTGTGTTTCATCAACACCCTGATAGTCCAAAAGTTACAGAATGCCTCCAGATGTGCATCGGAAACTACTACTGGTCTTCCAGTTAACGGTCAAAGCGAACGTGTTTGAGACATACCTCCCGTGGAGGTAAGTGCGCATGGTGACTGTTGTATTCAATCCCGATGCAATTTCTGTGTTTCATCAACACACTGATAGTCCACAGATTTCAGAATGCCTCCAGATGTGCATCGGAAACTACTACTGGTCTTCGAGGGAACGATCAAAGCGTAGACTGTTCGGGACATTACTCCCATGGAGAAAAGTGCGCATGGTGACTATTGTAATCAATTCCGATGTAATTTCTGTGATTCATCAACACTCTGATAGTCCACAGATTACGGGAAGCCTCCAGATGTGCATCGGAAACTACTACTGGTCTTCCAGGGAACGATCAAAGCGTAGACTGTTTGAGACATTATTCCCATGGAGGAAAGTGCGCATGGTTGCTGTTGTATGCAATCACGAAGTAATTTCTGTGTTTCATCATCACTCTGATAGTCCCCAGTTTACGGGAAGCCTCCAGATGTGCTTCGGAAACTACTACTGGTCTTCCAGGGAACGATCAAAGCGTAGACTGTTAGAGACTTATCCCCCGTGGAGGAAAGTGTGCATGGTGACTGTTGTATTCAACCCCGATGCATTTTCTGTGTTTCATCATTACTCTGATAGTCCACAGATTACAGAATGCCACGAGATGTGCATCGCAAACTACTACCGGTTTCAAGGGAACGATCAAAGCGTACACAGTTTAAGACATACCTCCCGTGGAGGAAAGTGCGCATGGTGACTGTTGTATTCATTCCCGATGCAATTTCTGTGATTCATCAACACTCAGATAGTAAACAGATTACAGAGTGGCACCAGATATGCATCGGAAACTACTACTGGTATTCAGAGAACGATCAAAGCATAGACTCTTTGAGAATTACTCCCAAGGAGGAAAGTGCGCATGGTGACTGTTGTATTAAATCCCGATGCAATTTCTGTGTTTCATCAACACTCTGATAGTCTACAGATTACAGAATGCCACCAGATGTGCATCGGAAACTACTGCTGGTGTTCCTGGGAACGATCAAAGCGCAGACTGTTTGAGACATTACTAGCGAGGAGGAAAGTTTGCATGGTGACTGTTGTATTCAATCCCAATGCAATTTCTGTGTTTCATCAACACTCTGATAGTCCACAGATTACAGAATGCCTCCAGATGTTCATCGGAAACTACTACCGGTCTTCCAGGGAACGATCAAAACGTAGAATCTTTGAGACATTACTTTTATGGAGGAATGTGCGCATGGTGACTGTTGTATTCAATCCCGATGCAATTTCTGTGTTTCATCAACACTCTGTTAGTCCACAGTTTACAGAATGCCTCCAGATGTACATCGGAAACTACTACTGGTGCTCCAGGGAACGATCAAAGCGCAGACTGTTTGAGACAATACTCCCGTGGAGGAATGAGGTCATGGTGACTGTTGTATTCAATCCCGATGCAATTTCTGTGTTACATAAACACTCTGATAGTCCACAGGTTACAGAATGCGGCCAGATGTTCATCGGAAACTACTACTGGTCTTCCAGGGAACGATCAAAGCGCAGACTGTTTGAGACATTACTAGCGTGGAGGAAAGTGCGCATGGTGACTGTTGTATTCAATCCCGATGCAATTTCTGTGTTTCATCAACACTCTGATAGTCCACAGATTACAGAATGCCTCCAGATGTTCATCGGAAACTACTACCGGTCTTCCAGGGAACGATCAAAACATAGATTGTTTGAGACATTACTTTTATGGAGGAATGTGCGCATGGTGACTGTAGTATTCAATCCCGATGCAATTTCTGTGTTTCATCAACACTCTGATAGTCCACAGATTACAGAATGCGTCGAGATGTGCATCGGAAACTACTACTGGTCTTCCAGCTAACGATCAAAGCGTAGACCCTTTGAGACATACCTCCCGTGGAGGAAAGAGCGCATGGTGAATGTTGTATTCAATCCCGTTGCAATTTCTGTGTTTCATCAACACTCTGATAGTCCACAGATTACAGAATGCCACCAGATGTTCATCGGAAACTACTTCTGGTCTTCCAGGGAACGATCAAATCGTAGTCTGTTTGAGACATTACTATCATGGAGGAAAGAGCGCATGGTGAATGTTGTATTCAATCCCGTTGCAATTTCTGTGTTTCATCAACACTCTGATAGTCCACAGATTACAGAATGCCTCCAGATGTTCATCGGAAACTACTACCGGTCTTCCAGGGAACGATCAAAACGTAGAATCTTTGAGACATTACTTTTATGGAGGAATGTGCGCATGGTAACTGTTGTATTCAATCCCGATGCAATTTCTGTGTTTCATCAACACTCTGTTAGTCCACAGTTTACAGAATGCCTCCAGATGTACATCGGAAACTACTACTGGTGCTCCAGGGAACGATCAAAGCGCAGACTGTTTGAGACAATACTCCCGTGGAGGAATGAGGTCATGGTGACTGTTGTATTCAATCCCGATGCAATTTCTGTGTTACATAAACACTCTGATAGTCCACAGGTTACAGAATGCCGCCAGATGTTCATCGGAAACTACTACTGGTCTTCCAGGGAACGATCAAAGCGCAGACTGTTTGAGACATTACTAGCGTGGAGGAAAGTGCGCATGGTGACTGTTGTATTCAATCCCGATGCAATTTCTGTGTTTCATCAACACTCTGATAGTCCACAGATTACAGAATGCCTCCAGATGTTCATCGGAAACTACTACCGGTCTTCCAGGGAACGATCAAAACATAGATTGTTTGAGACATTACTTTTATGGAGGAATGTGCGCATGGTGACTGTAGTATTCAATCCCGATGCAATTTCTGTGTTTCATCAACACTCTGATAGTCCACAGATTACAGAATGCGTCGAGATGTGCATCGGAAACTACTACTGGTCTTCCAGCTAACGATCAAAGCGTAGACCCTTTGAGACATACCTCCCGTGGAGGAAAGAGCGCATGGTGAATGTTGTATTCAATCCCGTTGCAATTTCTGTGTTTCATCAACACTCTGATAGTCCACAGATTACAGAATGCCACCAGATGTTCATCGGAAACTACTACTGGTCTCCCAGGGAACGATCAAAGCGTAGACTGTTTGAGAATTACTCCCATGGAGGAAAGTGCGCATGGTGACTGTTGTATTCAATCCCGATGCAATTTCTGTGTCTCATCAACACTCTGATACTCCACAGATTACAGAATGCCTCCAGATGTGCATCGGAAACTACTTCTGGTCTTCCAGGGAACGATCAAATCGTAGTCTGTTTGAGACATTACTATCATGGAGGAAAGTGCGCATGGTGACTGTTGTATTCAATCAGGATTCAATTTCTGTGTTTCATCAAAACTCTGATAGTCCACGGATTACAGAATGCCTCCGGATGTGCATCGGAAACTACTACTGGTCTTCCAGGGAACGATCAAATCGTAAACTCATTGAGATATAACTCCCTTGGAGGAAAGTGCGCATGGTGACTGTTGTATTCAATCCCGATGGATTTTCTGTGTTTCATCAACACTCTGATAGTCCACACATAACAGAATGCCACGAGATGTGCATCGGAAACTACTACTGGTCTTCCAGGGAACGATCAAAGCCAAGGCTGTTTGAGAATTACTCCCATGGGGGAAAGTGCGCATGGTGACTTTTGTAATCAATCCCGATGCCATTTCTGTGTCTCATCAACACTCTGGTACTCCACAAATTATAGAATGCCTCCAGATGTGCATCGGAAACTACTTCTTTACTTCCAGGGAATGATCAAAGCGTAGATTGTCTGAGACATTACTCCCGTGTAGGAAAGTGCGCATGGTGACTGTTGTATTCAATCCCGATCCAATTTCTGTGTTTCATCAACACTCTGTTAGTCCACAGATTACAGAATGCCTCCAGATGTGCATCGGAAACTACTACTGGTGTTCCAGGGAACGATCAAAGCGCAGACTGTTTGAGACAATACTCCCGTGGAGAAATGAGGTCATGGTGACTGTTGTATTCAATCCCGATGCAATTTCTGTGTTACATCAACACTCTGATAGTCCACAGGTTACAGAATGCCTCCAGATGTTCATCGGAAACTACTACCGGTCTTCCAGGGAACGATCAAAGCATAGATTGTTTGAGACTTTACTTTTATGGAGGAATGTGCGCATGGTGACTGTTGTATTCAATGACGATGTAATTTCTGTGTTTCATCAACACTCTGATAGTCCACAGATTACAGAATGCCTCGATTTGTGCATCGAAAACTACTACTGGTCTTCCAGCTAACGATCAAAGCGTAGACCCTTTGAGACATACCTCCCGTGGAGGAAAGAGCGCATGGTGAATGTTGTATTCAATCCCGTTGCAATTTCTGTGTTTCATCAACACTCTGATAGTCCACAGATTACAGAATGCCACCAGATGTTCATCGGAAACTACTACTGGTCTTCCGGCTAACGATCAAAGCGTAGACTCTTTGAGACATACCTCCCGTGGAGGAAAGAGCGCATGGTGAATGTTGTATTCAATCCCGTTGCAATTTCTGTGTTTCATCAACACTCTGATAGTAGACAGATTACAGAATGCCACCAGATGTCCATCGGAAACTACTACTGGTCTCCCAGGGAACGATCAAAACGTAGACTGTTTGAGAATTACTCCCATGGAGGAAAGTGCGCATGGTGACTGTTGTATTCAATCCCGATGCAAATTCTGTGTCTCATCAACACTCTGATACTTCACAGATTACAGAATGCCTCCAGATGTGCATCGGAAACTACTACTGGTCTTGCAGGGAACGATCAAATCGTAAACTCCTTGAGATATAACTCCCTTGGAGGAAAGTGCGCATGGTGACTGTTGTATTCAATCCCGATGCATTTTCTGTGTTTCATCAACACTCTGATAGTCCACACATAACAGAATGCCACAAGATGTGCATCGGAAACTACTACTGGTCTTCCAGGGAACGACCAAAGCCAAGACTGTTTGAGAAGTACTCCCATGGAGGAAAGTGCGCATGGTGACTGTCGTAATCAATCCCGATGCATTTTCTGTGTCTCATCAACACTCTGGTACTCCACAAATTACAGAATGCCTCCAGATGTGCATCGGAAGCTACTTCTTTACTTCCAGGTAATGATCAAAGCGTAGACTGTTTGAGACATTACTCCATGGAGGAAAGTGCGCATGGTGACTGTTGTATTCAATGAGGATGCAATTTCTGTGTTTCATCAACACTCTGATAGTCCACAGATTACAGAATGCCACCAGATGTTCATCGGAAACTACTACTGGTGTTCCAGGAAACGATCAAAGCGTAGACTGTTTGAGAATTACTCCCATTGAGGAAAGTTCGCATGGTGACTGTTGTATTCAATCCCGATGCGTTTTCTATGATTCATCAACACTCTGATAGTCCAGAGTTTACAGAATGCCTCCAGATGTGCATCGGAAACTACAACTGGTCTTCCAGGGAATGATCAAAGCGTAGACTGTTTCAGACATTACTCCCATGGAGGAAAGTGCGGATGGTGACTGTTGTATTCAATCCCAATGCTATTTCTGTGTTTCATCAACACTCTGATAGTCCACAGAATACAGAATGGCACCAGATATGCATCGGAAACTACTACTGGTCTTTCAAGGAATGATCAAAGCATAGGCTGTTTGAGAATTACTCCCATGGAGGAAAGTGCGAATGGTGAATGTTGTTTCAATCCCGAGGCAATTTATGTGTTTCATCAACACTCTGATAGTGCACAGATTACAGAAATCCTCCAGATGTGAATCGGAAACTACTACCGGTCTTCCAGGGAACGATCAATGCGAAGACTGTTGGACACATTACTCCCAAGGAGGAAAGTGCGCATGGTGACTCTTGTATTCAATCCCGATGCAATTTCTGTGTTTCATCAACACTCTGATTGTCTACAGATTACAGAATGCCACGAGATGTGCATCGGAAACTACTACTGATGTTCCAGGGAACGATCAAAGCGTAGACTGCTTGAGACATTACTAATGTGGAGGAATGTGCGCATGGTGACTGTTGTATTCAATCCCGATGCAATTTCTGTGTATCATCAACACTCTGATAGTCCACAGATTACAGAATGCCTCCAGATGTGCATCGGAAACTACTACTGGTCTTCCAGTTAACGGTCAAAGCGAACGTGTTTGAGACATACCTCCCGTGGAGGAAAGTGCGCATGGTGACTGTTGTATTGAATCCCGATGCAATTTCTGTGTTTCATCAACACACTGATAGTCCACAGATTTCAGAATGCCTCCAGATGTGCATCGGAAACTACTACTGGTCTTCGAGGGATCGATCAAAGCGTAGACTGTTCGGGACTTTACTCCCATGGAGGAAAGTGCGCATGGTGACTGTTGTAATCAATTCCGATGCAATTTCTTTGATTCATCAACACTCTGATAGTCCACAGATTACGGAAAGCCTCCAGATATGCATCGGAAACTACTACTGGTCTTCCAGGGAACGATCAAAGCGTAGACTCTTTGAGACATTATTCCCATGGAGGAAAGTGCGCATGGTGGCTGTTGTATTCAATCACGAAGTAATTTCTGTGTTTCATCATCACTCTGATAGTCCACAGATTACGGAAAGCCTCCAGATGTGCATCGGAAACTACTACTGGTCTTCCAGGGAACGATCAAATCGTAGACTGTTAGAGACAATACTCCCATTTAGGAAAGTGCGCATGTAGATTGTTGTATTCAATCCCGATGCAATTTCTGTGTTTCATCAACACTCTGATAGTCCACAGACCACGGAAAGCCTCCAGATGTGCATTGGAAACTACTACTGGTCTTCCAGGGAACGATCAAAGCGTAGACTGTTAGAGACATACCCCCCGTGGAGGAAAGTGTGCATGGTGACTGTTGTATTCAATCCCGATGCATTTTCTGTGTTTCATCAATACTCTGATAGTAAACAGATTACAGGATGGGGCCAGATATTCATCGGAAACTACTACTGGTATTTAGGGAACGATCAAAGCATAGACTGTTTGAGAATTACTCCCAAGGAGGAAAGTGCGCATGGTGACTGTTGTATTCAAACCCGATGCAATTTCTGTGTTTCATCAACACTCTGATAGTCCACAGATTACAGAATGCCACCAGATGTCCATCGGAAACTACTACTGGTGTTCCTGGGAACGATCAAAGCGCAGACTGTTTGAGACATTACTAGCGTGGAGGAAAGTTTGCATGGTGACTGTTGTATTCAATCCCAATGCAATTTCTGTGTTTCATCAACACTCTGATAGTCCACAGATTACAGAATGCCTCCAGATGTTCATCGGAAACTACTACCGGTCTTCCAGGGAACGATCAAAGCGTAGACTCTTTGAGACATTACTTTTATGGAGGAATGTGCGCATGGTGACTGTTGTATTCAATCCCAATGCAATTTCTGTGTTTCATCAACACTCTGTTAGTCCACAGATTACAGAATGCCTCCAGATGTGCATCGGAAACTACTACTGGTGTTCCAGGGAACGATCAAAGCGCAGACTGTTTGAGACAATACTCCCGTGGAGGAATGATGTCATGGTGACTGTTGTATTCAATCCCGATGCAATATCTGTGTTACATCAACACTCTGGTAGTCCACAGGTTACAGAATGTTTCACGATGTGCATCGGAAACTACTACTGGTCTTCCACCTAACGATCAAAGCGTAGACTGTTTGAGACATTACTCCCATGGAGGAAAGTGCGCATGGTGACTGTAGTATTCAATCCAATTGCAATTTCTGTGTTTCATCAGCACTCTGATAGTCCACATATTACAGAAAACCTCCAGATGTTCATCGGTAACTACTACTGGTCTTCCAGGGAACGATCAAAGCGTAGACTCTTTGAGACATTACTTTTATGGAGGAATATGCGCATGGTGACTGTTGTATTCAATCTCGATGCTATTTCTGTGTTTCATCATCACTCTAATATTCCACAGGTTACAGGATGCCTCCAGATGTGCATCGTAAACTATTACTGGTCTTCCAGGGATCGATCAAAGCGTAAACTCTTTGAGACATTACTCCCATGGAGGAAAGTGCACATGGTGACTGTTGTATTCAATCCCGATGCATTTTCTTTGTTTCATCAACACTCTGATAGTCCACAGATTACAGAATGCCACGAGATGTGCATCGGAAACTACTACTGGTCTTACAGGGAACGATCAAAGCGTAGACTGTTTCAGAAATTACTACCATGGAGGAAAGTGCGGATGGTGACTGTTGTGTTCAATCCCGATGCAATATCTGTGTTTCATCAACACTCTGATAGTCCACAGTTTACAGAATGCCACCAGATGTGCATCGGTAACTGCTACTGGTTTTCCAGGGAACGATCAAAGCGTAGACTGTTAGAGACATACCTCCCGTGGAGGAAAGTGCGTATGTTGACTGTTGTATTCATTCCCGAAACAATTTCTGTGTTTCATCAAAACTCTGATAGTCCACAGATTACTGAATGCCACCAGATATGCATCGGAAACTACTACTGGTCTTCCAGATAACGGTCAAAGCGAACGTGTTTGAGACATACCTCCCGTGGAGGAAAGTGCGCATGGTGACTGTTGTATTCAATCCCGATGCAATTTCTGTGTTTCAAAAACACTCTGATTGTCTACAGATTACAGAATGCCACCAGATGTGCATCGGAAACTACTACTGGTGTTCCAGGGAACGATCAAAGCGTAGACTGCTTGAGACATTACTCCTGTGGAGGAATGTGCGCATGGTGACTGTTGTATACAATCCCGATGCAATTTCTGTGTTTCATCAACACTCTGATAGTCCACAGATTACAGAATGCCTCCAGATGTGCATCGGAAACTACTACTGGTCTTCCATGGAACGATCAAAGCGTAGACTGTTTGATAATTACTCCCATGGAGGAATGTGCGCATGGTGACTGTTGTATTCAATCCCGATGCAATTTCTGTGTCTCATCAACACTCTGATACTCCACAGATTACAGAATGCCTCCAGATGTGCATCGGAAACTACTACTGGTCTTCCAGTTAACGGTAAAAGCGAACGTGTTTGAGACATACCTCCCGTGGAGGAAAGTGCGCATGGTGACTGTTGTATTGAATCCCGATGCAATTCCTGTGTTTCATCAACACACTGATAGTCCACAGATTTCAGAATGCCTCCAGATGTGCATCAGAAACTACTACTGGTCTTCGAGGGAGCGATCAAAGCGTAGACTGTTCGGGACATTACTCCCATGGAGGAAAGTGCGCATGGTGACTGTTGTAATCAATTCCGATGCAATTTCTGTGATTCATCAACACTCTGATAGTCCGGAAAGCCTCCAGATGTGCATCGGAAACTACTACTGGTCTTCCAGGGAACGATCAAAGCGTAGACTGTTTGAGACATTATTCCCATGGAGGAAAGTGCGCATGGTGGCTGTTGTATTCAATCACGAAGTAATTTCTGTGTTTCATCATCACTCTGATAGTCCACAGATTACGGAAAGCCTCCAGATGTGCATCGGAAACTACTACTGGTCTTCCAGGGAACGATCAAATCGTAGACTGTTAGAGACAATACTCCCGTTTAGGAAAGTGCGCATGGTGATTGTTGTATTCAATCCCGATGCAATTTCTGTGTTTCATGAACACTCTGATAGTCCACAGACCACGGAAAGCCTCCAGATGTGCATTGGAAACTACTACTGGTCTTCCAGGGAACGATCAAAGCGTAGACTGTTAGAGACATACCCCCCGTGGAGGAAAGTGTGCATGGTGACTGTTGTATTCAATCCCGATGCAATTTCTGTGTTTCATCAACACTCTGATAGTCCACAGTTTACAGAATGCCACCAGATGTGCATCGGTAACTGCTACTGGTTTTCCAGGGAACGATCAAAGCGTAGACTGTTAGAGACATACCTCCCGTGGAGGAAAGTGCGTATGTTGACTGTTGTATTCATTCCCGAAACAATTTCTGTGTTTCATCAAAACTCTGATAGTCCACAGATTACTGAATGCCACCAGATATGCATCGGAAACTACTACTGGTCTTCCAGATAACGGTCAAAGCGAACGTGTTTGAGACATACCTCCCGTGGAGGAAAGTGCGCATGGTGACTGTTGTATTCAATCCCGATGCAATTTCTGTGTTTCAAAAACACTCTGATTGTCTACAGATTACAGAATGCCACCAGATGTGCATCGGAAACTACTACTGGTGTTCCAGGGAACGATCAAAGCGTAGACTGCTTGAGACATTACTCCTGTGGAGGAATGTGCGCATGGTGACTGTTGTATACAATCCCGATGCAATTTCTGTGTTTCATCAACACTCTGATAGTCCACAGATTACAGAATGCCTCCAGATGTGCATCGGAAACTACTACTGGTCTTCCATGGAACGATCAAAGCGTAGACTGTTTGATAATTACTCCCATGGAGGAATGTGCGCATGGTGACTGTTGTATTCAATCCCGATGCAATTTCTGTGTCTCATCAACACTCTGATACTCCACAGATTACAGAATGCCTCCAGATGTGCATCGGAAACTACTACTGGTCTTCCAGTTAACGGTAAAAGCGAACGTGTTTGAGACATACCTCCCGTGGAGGAAAGTGCGCATGGTGACTGTTGTATTCAATCCCGATGCAATTCCTGTGTTTCATCAACACACTGATAGTCCACAGATTTCAGAATGCCTCCAGATGTGCATCAGAAACTACTACTGGTCTTCGAGGGAGCGATCAAAGCGTAGACTGTTCGGGACATTACTCCCATGGAGGAAAGTGCGCATGGTGACTGTTGTAATCAATTCCGATGCAATTTCTGTGATTCATCAACACTCTGATAGTCCGGAAAGCCTCCAGATGTGCATCGGAAACTACTACTGGTCTTCCAGGGAACGATCAAAGCGTAGACTGTTTGAGACATTATTCCCATGGAGGAAAGTGCGCATGGTGGCTGTTGTATTCAATCACGAAGTAATTTCTGTGTTTCATCATCACTCTGATAGTCCACAGATTACGGAAAGCCTCCAGATGTGCATCGGAAACTACTACTGGTCTTCCAGGGAACGATCAAATCGTAGACTGTTAGAGACAATACTCCCGTTTAGGAAAGTGCGCATGGTGATTGTTGTATTCAATCCCGATGCAATTTCTGTGTTTCATGAACACTCTGATAGTCCACAGACCACGGAAAGCCTCCAGATGTGCATTGGAAACTACTACTGGTCTTCCAGGGAACGATCAAAGCGTAGACTGTTAGAGACATACCCCCCGTGGAGGAAAGTGTGCATGGTGACTGTTGTATTCAATCCCGATGCATTTTCTGTGTTTCATCAATACTCTGATAGTCCACAGATTACAGAATGCCACGAGATGTGCATCGCAATCTACTACCGGTCTTCCAGGGAACGATCAAAGCGTAGACTGTTTAAGACATACCTCCCGTGGAGGAAAGTGCGCATGGTGACTGTTGTATTCATTCCCGATGCAATTTCTGTGTTTCATCAACACCCAGATAGTAAACAGATTACAGAATGGCACCAGATATGCATCGGAAACTACTACTGGTACTCAGGGAACGATCAAAGCATAGACTGTTTCAGAATTACTCCCAAGGAGGAAAGTGCGCATGGTGACTGTTGTATTCAAACCCGATGCAATATCTGTGTTTCATCAACACTCTGATAGTCCACAGATTACAGAATGCCACCAGATGTCCATCGGAAACTACTAATGGTGTTCCTGGGAACGATCAAAGCGCAGACTGTTTGAGACATTACTAGCGTGGAGGAAAGTTTGCATGGTGACTGTTGTATTCAATCCCAATGCAATTTCTGTGTTTCATCAACACTCTGATAGTCCACAGATTACAGAATGCCTCCAGATGTTCATCGGAAACTACTACCGGTCTTCCAGGGAACGATCAAAGCGTAGACTCTTTGAGACATTACTTTTATGGAGGAATGTGCGCATGGTGACTGTTGTATTCAATCCCGATGCAATTTCTGTGTTTCATCAACACTCTGTTAGTCCACAGATTACAGATTGCCTCCAGATGTGCATCGGAAACTACTACTGGTGTTCCAGGGAACGATCAAAGCGCAGACTGTTTAAGACAATACTCCCGTGGAGGAATGATGTCATGGTGACTGTTGTATTCAATCCCGATGCATTTTCTGTGTTACGTCAACACTCTGATAGTCCACAGGTTACAGAATGTTTCACGATGTGCATCGGAAACTACTACTGGTCTTCCAGCTAACGATCAAAGCGTAGACTGTTTGAGATATTACTCCCATGGAGGAAAGTGCGCATGGTGACTGTAGTATTCAATCCAATTGCAATTTCTGTGTTTCATCAGCACTCTGATAGTCCACAGATTACAGAAAACCTCCAGATGTTCATCGGTAACTACTACTGGTCTTCCAGGGAACGATCAAAGCGTAGACTCTTTGAGATATTACTTTTATGGAGGAATATGCGCATGGTGACTGTATTATTCAATCTCGATGCAATTTCTGTGTTTCATGATCACTCTAATATTCCACAGGTTACAGAATGCCTCCAGATGTGCATCGTAAACGATTACTGGTCTTCCAGGGATCGATCAAAGCGTAAACTCTTTGAGACATTACTCCCATGGAGGAAAGTGCACATGGTGACTGTTGTATTCAATCCCGATGCATTTTCTTTGTTTCATCAACACTCTGATAGTCCACAGATTACAGAATGCCACGAGATGTGCATCGGAAACTACTACTGGTCTTACAGGGAACGATCAAAGCGTAGACTGTTTCAGAAATTACTACCATGGAGGAAAGTGCGGATGGTGACTGTTGTGTTCAATCCCGATGCAATTTCTGTGTTTCATCAACACTCTGATACTCCACAGTTTACAGAATGCCACCAGATGTGCATCGGAAACTGCTACTGGTCTTCCAGGGAACGATCAAAGCGTAGACTGTTAGAGACATACCTCCCTTGGGGGAAAGTGCGTATGTTGACTGTTGTATTCATTCCCGAAACAATTTCTGTGTTTCATCAACACCCTGATAGTCCACAGATTACTGAATGCCACCAGATATGCATCGGAAACTACTACTGGTCTTCCAGTTAACGGTCAGAGCGAACGTGTTTGAGACATACCTCCCGTGGAGGAAAGTGCGCATGGTGACTGTTGTATTCAATCCCGATGCAATTTCTGTGTTTCGTCAACACACTGATAGTCCACAGATTTCAGAATGCCTCCAGAAGTGCATCGGAAACTACTACTGGTCTTCGAGGGAACGATCAAAGCGTAGACTGTTTGGGACATTACTCCCATGGAGGAAAGTGCGCATGGTGACTGTTGTATTCAATTCCGATGCAATTTCTGTGTTTCATCAACACTCTGATAGTCCACAGATTACGGAAAGCCTCCAGATGTGCATCGGAAACTACTACTGGTCTTCCAGGGAACGATCAAAGCGTAGACTGTTTGACACATTATTCCCATGGAGGAAAGTGCTCATGGTGGCTGTTGTATTCAATCACGAAGTAATTTCTGTGTTTCATCATCAGTCTGATAGTCCACAGAAGTAGTATGTGGGTCACTTGGGAGCAGCCCCTCTTCTAAGGTTCATTTTAACCATAACTTTAATTAACTTTTAAGTTTCAATGGGACCTTAAAAGTTAATTAAAGTTATGGTTAAAATGAACCTTAGAAGAGGGGTCACTTGGGAGCAGCCCCTCTTCTAAGGTTCATTTTAACCATAACTTTAATTAACTTTTAAGGTCCCATTGAAACTTAAAAAATATTTTCCTTATCTGTTGGGTAATCTTGTTCAACCTTAAATAAGGTGTAAGTATACCTTAAACTCATTTTATTTTTAAATCTTTTTTAAGTTTAAATCCAACCACACTCTCCCCAATGAGGTTTCCAAAAGTATATCTTGTTTAAGGTTAAAACTAGCCATAAAACGTAATCGAAAATAATGAACCTATTTTATGGTTCACCCAATCTTGAAACGTTAACCTATTTTAAGGTTAAAACTAAACTTAAAAAACGTCATAAGATTTTATTAAAAAATATGGTTCAAAGTCATCATAAAAAACATTCAAAAATGTTGAGAAAGAGTGTGGCTAATCTTAATCTTAAACAAGATTTAAAAAGTATTAAAAATTATGGTGGAACCATCCATTTTATTTAAATAAATAATTTCACATTTGTGAAATAAAAAGTGGTACAAATAATGGTTAATCTTAACCTTAAAATGTAATCGAAGATTTTTTCAAAACTTATTCCTACACCAAACCAACCATCTTCTAGGTTCCTATTAACCTTAAAAATTATTTTACTTATCTTTACAGTGTGCTCTAAGTATACCTTAAAAATTATTTATAGTCTACCATTTTTCTTAATCTTAATTAAGATTGTGTCTACCTTAAAAATTATTATACTTATCTTAATCTTGTTTAAGATTGTGGTTTGTGTCTACCTTATTTTCCTATTTATTTTTTATTCAATAACTCCAAGGATATGTTTCAATAATACCGCCAGCCTCCGGCTCAATCATTCTCTTATCATAGTCAAATTTGAATTCCTTACTAACATCCTTATTAATCAATCTTTTGGTTTTTGTATCTCTAGTAATCATTTTGTAGTTTAATTTAACCTTATCTATCTCCTTATCCACAATATTTTTCATGGTATTTATGTTGAGTGCTTTAGAATTTTCATAATTTAACGTGAAGCCTTTCACCTTCATAGTTTCCTTTCCTTTGTATGTCACATACCCGTAGCTCTTAGGTCCTATAGAAATCCAGCCTGTGATATGATCATCCTTACCCAGTTCGTCAGTCCACTCCCCCAACATACAACCAGTTTCAACAGTGTTGGTACCATCATCAATATAAACAATATCAGTATTGTAGTAGACCACATTTGACCCTAGCCTGTCTAGCATATCATAAAGCCGTAGGCGCGCATTAGAAGTTGTAAATGCTGCTATAAACACATTGGTTGAGTAGGAGTCTTCAACGAAATTATCTTTGTACTTATAGCTGACTTGTACAATATTATCATTAATAAAAATCATATTGCTTATATAAACCCTATCATCTAACATTATTTTGTACCACCTCTCTACACCCACTACGTATTCACTTTGGGTCAAGTTCTGTCTTTGACCGAATTTACCCCACAATGAGTTTAAGCAAATCTTTGAAACGGCACGCTTACCAGGATTCGGAACCACTTCTTCGGGATTCAGATCGATATCAAGATGTTCCTTAACCGCTGTGGTGTACTCTTCAATAGTTTTAAAGTCATCTTTCCACCCACTCGTTTCTAGCTTTATTTTCATAAAGTCTTTGACGTAGCCTTTAAACAGATTATTACTCTTTTCTTCAAAATGCCAAACCTCGTACACTTGTACCACTTTATACCCCTTCTCTATAGCTTTCTTCACTTCATCTGTAGTCCACGTTCCTATTATCACCCTTTCGTCGTCTGTGTGCTGACAAGCACCACATTTTTCCTCAATACACTTTCCACACAACCCAAATATCAACTTATCCTTTTTAATAGGCAAAACAGGATGATACAGCTTACGCAGTGGTAATACTTTGCACTTAATCAAACCGTACCAATTTTCGTTGTACCTCTTAGGTTTGTATAATTTTATAGGGTGACCGACAGGATAGTAATCAAAATACTGAACTGTAGGGTAGAGGCTGCATACATCTATGTATCTCAGCTTTTTACCACACACTTTAAGCTTGCTTGCATTTGTTCTTCCTCCATAGAAAGCATCTCTAGGGTTCAAGGGCTCAACGATTGGAGTAGTATTGTTGTATCCTTTGCTCTTAGCCCACTGGCATTCCCACATTTCGACAAGGTTGTATCCTGCTTCCCTAATTTGGTAACTTCTTTGCTTTGTTTTCTCGTACAAGTCTCCCATAGTCTCATGGTTAACATTGTTAATAGTCTCTTCTTGATAACAATCAGGACATCCATGCCAAAAGCAACCGTGGAACTGATATACTGTATTAGTGTCCTTATTGAATCCATCTACTTTTGCCCCACGAATCGTTACTTCTCCACCATTCAAAGCGTGTTGTACACCCCCGAAGGTGTCGAGCCAGGTTATCGACTCTTTACTATACATTTCTTTCTTGTCACTTTTTATCACAGCCATAGTATTTTCCTGGAGGTACTTGGACCTATAAATACCCATACAAACACTTGCAATAGTTATGTACTGAAATGGATCTATGTTAGCAATCTCTAAAAATTGTTTCCTTAACTCCAAACAACCTCTACGCAGAATATCTACATCAGAGTTACAATAATCCATAAATTCTTTTTGAAAGTCAAATATATAATTTTCTTTAACCTTATTGTTGTACCACTCAAGAAACTCTTTTCTAGCTTTTGTCTTCATCGTGTCTACGCCATAGTATTTGGTCTCAGGAATAGGTCCTACATAAGTCTGATTGTCTCTTGTGTTGAAGAAATGTGGGAAGTAACCCTTCTTAAGTTCTTTCAGCCCGAATGTTTTAGGGAAGTCACTCAAAGGAGAAGCTACGAAATTGTGGCTACCAATAATGCTTATTAGTCCGTTTACCTCTAGCATCATCAACTTTGTTCCATTGTATATAGTGTATGGTTTCAACGTATTCTCTATACAGTATTTTAAAATGAATTGTGAGTCATAGCCTTTCGCATTGTGTGCAATAGCCGTGTACCCTTGGTGGTTCTTAGAAATCAACCACTTGCAGAACTCTTCATTTGTTTTGAAGGAAACTTTGGTACCGTCAATATAGTGGGCTACTACGAGGTTGGGGATGTGCACTCCAGTATCTTGCTCAGCTTCATAGTCGAACCAGATATACTTTTCTGTGTAATGGCAACCATTTAATAACGTTATAATTTCAGTCAGTGTGTTATTGTAGAGTACTTTATACTCTTGTTCTGAAATATCTCCATTACCAAATTGTCTTTGAAGGGTAGTGAGCTTAACATTTTTGAGAAGTTTATCCTTGTTTTTAGCTACAAAGTGTTCCAAAAAACTCTCCTTATCGGTAGCCTTACAAATACACCGACTTTCACACCTTCCGCCTTTCTGATGTTTATGTTGTATGTAGCATTGATGTTCACCAGTCTTATAAGGTTCCATACAATTGTAGCAAAAGGAGTATCCGCATTTATGCTGTTTAGATCTCGATAAAATTAAATTACATCCTCTACATTTATAAACTGTGTTACAAACTTCTGAGTGGTTATCTAAGCATTCCTGGTTGTAACAATACCTGTTACATTCCTTACAATAAACCTGATTCTTTTCTTCAGGGGAGTGCGCAGGTTTCTTGCACAGAATACACACATTTACATTCTTCTTACACTTGTGCTTATCCTTGTTGTTGTAAGGTGCATCGCACCTATCGCAGTAATATACACTACCCAAGAAAGCTTTCATACTGTTTACTACATCAAAATGATTCCCGTTTTTGTATAAATAAAGTTTAGTATCCTTCTCCTGGCCCGAGTATATAACCGAATTAAAATTTTCAGCACACACAACCTTTATCTGAATACCCAACAATTCTTCTACGTTCTTTATGTCCTCTAGTGTGAAGCCTTCTTCGTTGTAGTTACCTAGTCTCTTGCACAACTCTAGGGTTAGCTCAGTTTGAATAGGTCTACCTTGCCTAACTAATTTAATTTCCATTTCACTAAGCGGCCTACCGAGAACCTCATTCGTGTGGTAGGTCAGGGCTGTTACTATGGCTCGTGGGCAGCACAAGTTATCTTTGTTCTTTATTTGGGTGATGCATCTTTTGGTTCTCACATCTTCAGATAGATTTATAATTTTCGACCTGCCTTGACCTCTAGGTACATTCAGAATCTTAATATTGAACCTGGTCTGTGTGATATTTAAGTTCTCGTTAGAAGATAGAATTCTACCGATATGACTCATGAAAGATCTGGCGTTAACATTAGATTGTACCACGGTTGAAATATCATGATGGAAATTTGGGTTGCTCGCTACTACTGTTAATTTGTCTCCTTTTTTGTAGTTTCCTTTCTCTTTGTCCAGTTTAATCATTGCGTTGATGGCGTTCTCAACTTGCATTAACTTATCAACTTTAATGGTGTAGTCTACTTCAGTCGCGTTAAATTTCTTAATGAATCGTGAGTTTGTTTCTGTGATGGTGTATGGTGGCTTGCGTTCTTCCTTAGGTGGTTCTATCAAGTCCTCGTGGAAGCCTAACTCTTGAGCTACCTTATTACGAAAGACAATGTCTTGTGTCTTCAAAATGGATTCGATTATTTCAGCCTTCCTCATCCTAACAGTCACCTTAATGTTTTTACTTCTGCCGATGTTTATAAGCTGTGGTACCTTTAGCTTTTCCAAATCCTGCTTCTTGTACGAGGGTCAGTCAAAAAGTAATGCCTCCTATTTTTTTTCTACGTTTAATTGTCAGGAAATTTAAATGCAATTACATAGGTTGAAAACCACAACATTGAGGATCATTTTGTCATTTTTCAATGTAATCTCCGCCCATCTCTACAGTTTTGGTCCATCTTTGAACAAGGGCATGTATCCCAGCACGGTAAAAATCACAGCTCTGCTTCCTAAGCCATTGACGCACGGATGTTTTGACGGCCTCCTCGTCTTCAAAATGAATCCCACGATGAGCTTCTTTTAGTGGCCCGAACAGATGGAAGTCTGATGGTGCCAGGTCAGGGCTGTATGGGGGATGAGGCAAAACTTCCCATCCAATTTTGACAATCTCGTCAGAGGTGTGACGACTGGTGTGTGGTCTTGCATTGTCATGCAAAAGAAGAACATCTGCCATTGATTTTGTTGGGCGAACTCGCTGAAGTTCAAAAAAATGCACCCATTTTTCGTCCCCGGTCACAATTTTTTTCAGAAACTCATCTCCCTCCAAACGGAAGCGCTGCAAGTGTTGGGAGGCTATTGTTTTCCTTGCCTCTTTATTCTGATCGGTTAACATTCTTGGAACCCACCGTGCACAAACTTTTGAGTACCCCAATTGTTTAATAATCGTGATCACACTGCCTTTACTAAGAGAAATAATGCGACACACTTCATCTGCAGTCACCCGACGGTCACCACGAATGATGTCATCAACTTGCTGAATGTTGTGTGGAGTCACTGCACTCACCGGCCTGCCGCTCCGCTTGCCCTTCAGCTTCCTTACAACGACGAACCCATCGTCTAATAGTGCTGACATCCACTGTCACAACACCATACACCTTCTTCAGTCTTTCATGAATGTGTATGGGCGTTTCACCTTCTGCATTCAAGAATTCACACAACGCTGTCTCAAACGAACATCGATGTCGGCCATCTTACAAACTTCTGCTGTGCTGCCACCTGTTGACACAGAAAGTTACTACTGCAGTGGATTGCAGAAGAAGGTTTGAGGAATGGCGCCAAATTCAAATTTTTCACTTAACTTAATTTTTTTAAGTAGAAAAAAAATGGGAGGCATTACTTTTTGACCGACCCTCGTACAACATGTCCTTAGTCTTATCCAAAGCTTCTTTAAGTTCCGATTTCTTCATTTTCGAAAACCCACTCAGATTACAATCTTTAGCCATGATTCTAAGGTCTTGGCGTGTTATTTTCTTCTTGTTGTGCTCCTCCTTCTCTTCATTGTTAGGGTCATTCTTAACATGACTCTTTGATTTCAAGTGCCTGGACCAGTTATTATAAGTGATGTTCACTCGACACTTGTTGCAGTGTTTACCTGCATAGTTATATTTCTTTCCTTCCGTCATATTCATTTATTTACTGATTTATTTTATTAAAAAATTAAATAAAAATTCATTTTTTTAATTTCGAAAAAATCTTCTTACTACTTGCTACCAATAGTTTTAAGGTTTCGTAGACCTTAAAAATAATATTTGAATTTAGCCTGAGTCAGATTGTTCAGCCTCAGAGTCAGATTGTTCAACCTCAGGGTCAGATTGTTCAGCCTCAGAGTCAGATTGATCAACCTCAGGGTCAGATTGTTCAGCCTCAGAGTCAGATTGTTCAGCCTCAGAGTCAGTTTGTGGTATTATTTCAACCATCAACTTTTCAAATTGTTTTTCTAGCTGTGACATACCTTCACCTATTGTATTGAGTTCTCTCTCGTCTTCTACATGTTCCATAATAGTCAGTTGTAAGTACTGAAGGCTGCGCAGATAATTAAAAACGGGAAACAACAGATTTTCTGGCACCTTATTTATATCAAAACAAAGTGCTGCGGGGTTGTCATTGCCTTTCATTATAGCCGTCATGCTACAAGGAGGTATTAGTTTATTGCTCACAGACATTTATTATATGTATTATCTAATTAAAAAAATTAATTTTTGTCGAAAACAGCAAAACCTCGGCGCCGAGGAACCCTGTGGGGTCTTTTGTCTGTAACATTTCTTCGTCGTTGTCGTTGTTCTTCTGCCCCACAGGGTTTTTTTTCTCTTTGTTACCACGTCTCGTCCCATACTTCTTAGCAGATGAGGGAGAGCGGATCAGTGCGGACGTCTCATGACGTCACTCAAAATTCCACGATGAAAACTTTACTCAGTTTTTTCTTCAGAAAGGTGGCCAGTCTTCCTGACCGAACGCGCTGAGCTACCGCGCCGGCGAAGCAAATGCATTCGATTAAGCTATTAATCTTACTCTCTCTCTCTCAGCATTACGCTTCATTCGACTTACCGTATATTTTTACTTACATTACGTAGTGTAACATACACAACAACACCCAAAAACAACAATTTATTAGCGGAACATTTACGTTTAAGTGAATAATATACATTTAAGTTAAAATATTACGCTAGAGCAGCGCTGTTGTGACTAATGCAGGCGATAGTGACGTCGGCGACCTGACCTTCACCGTTGCCTTCTCAGCTAGCTATCGCAGTCGCAGCAGCCTTGGCCGTGAAGCTATCGCAAGAGGTGAGACGCGCCTGTTCATACTAGCGTCAATGAAAATACGGAAGGATCTACTCGTCACCGCCTGATTTATTATTTATTATTTCCATTCAAATAAATGAACAGAATAATTATACTTTCAATATTATCCTTAGTGTGTGCTCACGATGAAGCAGCAGTAAAATATTTGCACGACTTTGGGTACTTAGACTACCAAGAAAATCAACTTTCTCAATTGAGTGATGAAGCGTACAAAGATGCACTTACGTTATTCCAACAGAAATATAATCTACCAGCTAATGGTGAGCTTACTGATGAAACATTACAATTAATGAAGAACCCGAGGTGTGGCGTGGAAGATAACGTTTTAAGCTTTACTACACACATCTACAAGTGGAATAAGAAGAATATTAAGTGGCATTACTACCTAGCAACTAGAAAAATGTTACAGGTGGCAGAGGCAGCATTCAAAATGTGGCAGGAACACACGGATCTTACTTTTGAGAACAGCAACCAAAGTCCTGATATTGTCATTTCGACCAAGAGAGGTGCACACCGACGCCAAAATTCAGCCCTACAGTTCTGTCAACGAAGTTTTGATGGCAGAGGAAACGTATTAGCGCATGCAGATTATCCTAATTTGTACAACGACCCCATTGAAATTCACGTTGATCAGGATGAATATTGGTACGTGGAAATGGACAATAACACACCATCTTCACAAACAAACCTATTTACAGTGTTAGTTCACGAGATTGGTCACACGCTGGGTATGGCACATTCAGATTTCTCTGAATCGGTGATGTACGCATTTTACAATAACACTGTCACCACCCTATCTGAAGACGATATACGCAGTATTCAAAGTTTATATGGGAAACGTGCTTCTAGTAACCCTCCTACTCCAGCTTCTCCCTCAACCGAAGCCGTGCCTGAAAAGGAACCTGAACTGTGCAGACTGAAGCAGTTTGGAAGTTCTGTGATTGTGAATGAGTTTTTATACATTTTTTGTGGAAGGTGGGTTTGGATGACTGCTCTTAATAACAACAAGGATCGTTCGAAGCCGCAACTAATCACAGACTGGTTAACGTTTCTACCTCAACAATTCGAAAATGTATCTGCTGTTTATCAGAGACCATCAGGTGAAGTCGTTCTTATCATTAATAACATGATATACATGGTTCACATACCGAGTTTAACGTTACAACCTGGTTACCCAAAAAGAGTATCTGATATAGGGCTGCGACAAAATTCTGTTGTACATGGAGCTGTGAACACTTACTCTGGCAGAACCTTTATTTTCTATGACGATGTATACTTTGCAGAAATAGATGAATGTAGTTTTAGAGCAAAGGCTTATGGAGTGATCAGTAAAAGCTTCCCGGGGTGCCTTCAGCCTTAGACTCTGTTTTTAGATACACAAACGGTTTGCTCTACTTCTTCAAGGATGATATATTATATGAATACAATGAATTCTCAAACGTACTAGTAAGAGCAGGTAAATTCGATCTTTCTTTATTTGGTATAAACTGTCCCAAGAAATCATCTTCATTTACAGCACTAGTGAAGAGCTGAAAAGATACTGTGACTCAGCTAGAAACATTAAAACCCTAACGAGAAATTTTTTTTTAAATATTGCAGTAAATAAATGGAACGAAATCAACTGCTTTTGAAACTTAACAGCGCCAACAAAACGTTTACGAAGCTGAATGAGTTAGAAAAGGGACACACTTATACCATTACAAATGCTGAGAATATAAGTACAAAATATGGCCAAAAGTTTTGTCTACAACTCGACAGTGAATACAAGATTATATTACCCGATAGATACACCAAATTATTAAGCTGGGATGATTGCAATACTTTGGTTGGATTAAAGATGTTATACAATGGTGTCAAAGAAACAAACAACGACAAGAAGGTACACGATATTGAGTTCTTTTAAATTGATTTTAATGGTTTTTAATCTCTTTAAAGAGATTAAAATCTATACTAACTATCTACATCGTAAAACGTCTCAACGTCCCAACGTCCCAACGTCAACGTCAACGTCCCAACGTCAACGTCTCAACGTCAACGTCTCAACGTCAACGTCCCAACGTCCCAACGTCAACGTCAACGTCAACGTCTCAACGTCAACGTCAACGTCAACGTCTCAACGTCAACGTCCCAACGTCCCAACGTCAACGTCAACGTCCCAACGTCAACGTCTCAACGTCAACGTCTCAACGTCAACGTCCCAACGTCCCAACGTCAACGTCTCAACGTCCAACGAATAATTTTATTATTTTTCCTTAAATAAATGTTTGCAAAATATGATGAAAAGCTTGTTAAGCAAGCAAAAAAGAACAGAAAGAAATTTGAACAAATCAAAGACCAATTTAAAGAATGGAAAATTAAGCCTATAACCGAATACGGAAAATACAAAAAGGAGGACCAACCAGTAATTGACAAATTAGATGCGATAGGGAAAGAAGTGATTGACGCTATAGAAAAAAATCGTGAGATTGAAAAGCAGCTACTACCTTACGATGGGGGGTTTGACGATATGTTCCCTATACCACCTACTCCTGAGGTAACATCGTTTGAGAGAAGCTTATTTGTTGATGACCCCATCACACCAAAGACACGTAAGAGGTTGGAGCCTATGTTGGAACAAATTGAAGACAAGGAACGGCAGAAGATGAAGGCTGTTTCAGACTACTCAACAACTTACCTGGGCCCAAAAGTTTCAAAATACTTAGGCGCTCTAGGTGACACAATTTTTGGTCTCCGTTTTGACAATGGAAAGCATTACATGGGTGACTCCGAAGTAACATTCAACAACGATAATATTATGGTGAAGGGTAACTCCTTTAAAGCCACCAATGGGTTTATGAAGCTCCTGACTCAGAAAACCGTAGCACCTGAAGAGTACACATCTGACGATCTTGATACCTATACAACTATGCTGAAGGTTACCAATGCGATATATCAGAACAATGATCCAAAGGGGAATAAACCCAAGTCAAGCAGCAGCGAAAAATACAACAACATCATTAAACCAATATGGCAGTCACTCAAGAAAGAACGTGGTAACTCGCCAAACACAAAGGGTGGTATGGGTTTTGTAAAGAGGTATACAGACAAACCGGTGGAGTACGTGTGGATGAATGACGTCAGAGACTTAATTGATAGGCTAATGGTTATTCATGGTGAAGAGAATGCGGGAAATAATAACTTCCACAATGAGAAGGTTGGAATAACCAAGATGCTTACGAGTAAATTTAATGACTTCATAGTAAATAATCCAAAGGGGATACCTTACCTAATTAGATTTCTAAACAATCTCCCTCATACATTCTGGAAGGCAGAAAGTTATGGAAAGGGCTTAGTGAACACGTTAATTAATAATCTTCCTGTTGAAATGCATTTACCTGGATACAATTACTGTGGCCCTGGTACCAAACTAGAAGAACGATTAAAAGAGGAGATGCTGGAATAAATCCTCTAGATGAAGCTTGCAAAAGGCATGATATCGCATACAGGGATCATAAAGATTTGGAACAAAGACATCAAGCTGATAAAGAACTGCAGAAAGCGGCAAAGGAAAGGATTTTCAGTAAAGATGCTTCCCTAGGAGAAAGATTAGCTTCAACAGCTGTAGCTGGAATAATGTTTGGGAAAAGCAAGCTAGGTCTAGGGTTAGATGATAATGGATGGGCATTGTGAATGTGAATGAAGAGGTGTAATTTTAATGGGCCACAACCCATTAAAATTTAATATGAGTGTAGCACTAAAATATTTAATTTATTTGAGATAATAAATGAAAGGATTTAGTATTGACTACAACATTCCCTCCAGTGGGAATCCGAGAGCGAAATCTATTAAAATAAAACTGTCCAATGACGACCTGAAAAATCATGGCTTTCTAGATGCTTATCTTACAGAGACTCAAATGAAACAGAAAGCTAATAAACTTAAAAAAGGTGGTAGCTTATTGATAACATTTTCTATACCTGTTGTGAAAAGATACTCGAGTACCTAAGCTCTAAGAGATTGAAAGAAGGTTCTGGATTGAATAAGCATGAAGGTGGATTTCTACCACTGATACTTGCAGCGTTGGGAGCAATCGGGTCTTTAGCTGGTGGTGCTGCGGCAATAACAAGTGCTGTGCACAAGAAGCAAAAGGAAGACGCAGAGTTAGCGGAGCAAAAGAGGCATAATCTTGAAATGGAAAAGAAAGCGGGATATGGTATTTTTTTAAAGAAAAAAGTCGAAAAAAAGTCGAAAAAATTGTGCAAAAGTATGATCACCCGTTGAGCAACTATGATATCGAGAGGTTAGCAAAGTCTTTAAAAATCAAAAATTTTAGAGGTGTATTCATGGCCGACGACCTACCGTTAGAACCTAAAGAAATCGAATCAGGGGTAGTTAACTTGGATACATCTGATCACATTGGTACTCACTGGATATGCTATTACAAGAAGGGTAATGAAAAATACGTTTTTGACTCATTCGGTGGCAGTATACCACAAACTTTAGTGAAATACCTGGGTCCTGACAATCTGTTTTACAACTCAGAAAGAATTCAGAATTTCGATCAGTTTATATGCGGTCATTTGTGTGTGATGGTACTGAAGCTATTTACAGATGGATGGAGTTTTATTAAAATTCTTGATACAATAAATGGATATTTTCGGAAACAAGATAAAGAAAGGTACTGAACAACTAGACGATGTCAGAGACGTCATAAACGGACTAGAATCTAGTATCAGTAAACTTAATATTAAGAAGTATTTCTCATTTTCAAAGAACTGGGTATCATTGAAAGGAAGGCGCATTGTAAACGTAGCAGATGGCGTAGGTGGATATGATGCAGTCACTAAAAGCCAGCTCGATGCTGTTAATGATGTTGCTAACGCCAAATACACAAGTATACTAACAACCCTTAATAATTATGTAAGTAAAACCAACCTCGACCATTATTACAGTAAAAAGGACCTAGAAAAAGTTTTCTCAGATTATTATACAAAAGGTGATTTATCTCAATACATCAACAAAACTGAACAAGTCCTGAACAAAATATGTGATAAACAAACAGTTGAATTCACTTTTATGACTGGATTAGAACAACTAACGTACACCTTCGAGTATGATTTTGTACTGAAAAAAGTTATTGTCATTGGAAAAGATATAAACAAAGATTTAACATTTAATGATTTTGATGTTTCAGTAAATGTACATGACAAATTACACGTAATTGAGGACAAGCATAACCCAATATTAATTCATAAAGGAAATTTCCTAACCGTAAGACTAAAAGAGTCGGCGAAGACAGTCCCTGTGGACGTAAAACTCTTACTATTTGGTGAACTTGCATCAATTACTGATGCTATTGACGAGGGCTTAGAATCTTGATTTTTTAATTTCCGAACAAATAAATGATGGATGATAAACATATTTGGTGTCTAAGCTGCAAAAAAGTTACTACTACACTTCATCCCAAGAGAGTTGTGACGAAAAACGGTCGTCATAGGATTGAGGGCTATTGTGGGGTGTGTAATACCAAGAAAAGTAAGTTTATAAAAATAAAGTAATGTCTCCGACAAGTAAAAGTATTCGTGAAGAAATTATACAAGAGCTTCACAAGCCACTGAGAAAGAATTTTCCAAGAAAACCTGTTACATCCTACGGTATAGATGATTTGTGGCAGGCTGACTTGGTTGAGATGGATTCTGGTCACCTTAAAGGTATATCAAAATTCAACAAGGGTATGAAGTATTTGCTGACTGTAATAGACGTCTTTTCAAAGTATGCTTGGGCTATTCCTGTTAAAGATAAATCAGGTGAAAGTATTACCAACGCTTTTAAAGGTATACTACAAGAAAGGACGCCGAAACACTTACAAACAGATAATGGCAAAGAATTCTACAACAAACACTTCAAAGAGCTCATGAAACTTACAGGTGTAAATCATTATTCTACGTTTACAGAACTTAAGGCTTCAGTAGTTGAAAGGTTCAACAGGACTTTAAAGGAAAAAATGTGGAAACAATTTGCACTCCAGGGCAATCAAAAATGGGTTGAGCTACTTCAAAAACTGGTGTATGATTACAACAACAGGAAACACAGGACAATAGGGATGAAACCAGTAGACGTAAACGAAAAGAATGCAAAAAAGGTGGTACCTACGATGCAACTCAAAGCAGATGCGCCCAAGTTCAAGATAGGTGACAAAGTTAGGATAAGTAAACTTAAAGGCTTGTTCGAAAAAGGTTATACTGCTAATTGGTCGACAGAAATATTTGAAGTGACTCAGATTAATAACACAAGTCCGACTACATACAAGTTAAAAGATACAAGTGAAGAAGAAATTAAAGGAAGTTTTTACGAACAGGAGTTACAAAAGACAAAGTATCCAGATGTGTATCTTGTAGAAAAAGTTTTAAGAAAAAAGGGTGACAAAGTATTTGTTAAGTGGCTAGGTTTTGATAGCTCACACAATAGTTGGGTAAACAGAAAAAATGTGGTATTTTAATGGTTTTTTAACCATTAAAATCTTATAAAAGTTTTAATTTTATTACGGTACCTACCGTCATACAGCTTTCGAGTCATGTCAACAGTTATGAATCCAAAGTCCTCGTTCCACACCTCACTGCAAAGCTGTCTAAAGTCATTCCATTTAAAGTCTCCACCTACAAACTCGTCGTAGATGTGCTTCAAATTAATGTCGTCTTGTCTAAATATGTTCAAAAAGTTAAGGTTGTCTCTCACCAGCTGCTTAGGTACTTTAGAATACGTTTGAGCTAAGTAGAAACAGTCAATATTCTTATGTCTTCCTCTGGTAAAGTATTCTCTTACAATATCTTGATTTTCTGATATAAAGTCGTCAAACACCACAACAGAGCGGTCTTCATACTCATCTAATGGTATAACGTCATCACTGTTACTGATAAAGGTAGCTATTTTATCATTGTGTTCATTTTCTATTCGTTCACATTTTTCCAAAAGATGTTTGTACTTAAACTGTTCTAAGCTTTTCGAGTAGATGTACAAGTGTTTAATGGTGTTCCAGTTAAGCCATCCAGGGCACAGAAGGTAATTATCAACCATTAAAGTTGTTTTACCACGTCCACTTGGTCCAACGATGGCGCAACGAATTGAACTAGGTAATAACTTCCCATGTCTGCTTTTGATTCGTTTTTCTCGAATTCTGATCTTTGGATCCCAATCAGTCATTTTACTTTTTTATTTACTACTTATTACTTAATTAATAAATGAATAGAATTTTTGAAATTAGTGGTACATCCTCAAACTTAAAAAAGAGGCTAAATGTACCAATAAGAAACATGTATACAAAGGTTGGTTTGGTCGGATTTTATTCGACATTCTTAACTCCAAATGTCACAAAGGATAATAACAGATTACACTATGAGAAAGATGGTGTGGTTAATACTTTAAATATTCCATCAGGGCAGTACAGTCTAGACAATTTAGAGAGGTGTATTCAAAGCCAGGAACCTTTCAATGCTAGTAATATAAAGATTAAGGCTAACGAAATCGTAAATAGAGTTGAGATAGAAAGCTTAGACTTTAAGCTGTATTTTAATAAGGAATGTAGTATTGGGAGGATGCTAGGTTTTAGAGACGCAATTGTGGAACCTGTAACAAAAGTTGTAGCAAATGAGCTACCGAAAATAATCCCTTTTGAAAAAATTAAAGTGCATTTTAACTTAGCTGATGGTATGTTTGTAAAGGATTCTGACCACATTCATCGAGAAACAAACATTATTGCTTCTTTTAAACCCAAATTGGAGGGGTGTGGTCACTTACAGTTTGGTAGTCCTATAATACACGAACCGAATTATCCATTATTTTTCCCTGTGCACGATAAAGTTCAAAACCTGGAAGTAAGTGTGACGGATGAAAATGATGCTGCGATAGATTTTGGTGGAGCTACAGTGACTGTTCTTTTAGAAATGCTTTAAAATTAAAATATTGCAGTAAATAAAATGAATAAAATAGAAAGCTATCAGTGGCAGTCTTTTCCAGTAAATGAGAAGACTAGGAATAATTTAAACCTACCGAACAAAGATGTAGAAATAGACATCAAAGTTGGTGATGGTTGGTTTGACAACAATGCTTACTTGTATATGACCTATAATGTTACCCACGCAAATGCATCAGATTACACTTCTTACGAAGGTAAATCGAATGTTAAACTCGTTGACAACTTTCCGACACAGTTATGGAGTGCAGTAATTGTTAAGAAAAGAGGTCACATAATCTACAGGTTAGAGCATCCAAGCATTTCGTCGACGGTTTTATACCACCTTACTTCTTCTCTCGACGATGACATTAGATTCGAGGGTAATTTCATTAACAATGGTAAGTTACGAAGAAAGGAAAACGAGGTGTTGTATCCGTTAAAAATGTTGGGTGGATTTTTTAAGGATTACAAAGAAATCATGTGGGAAGGTGACTTAACAGTAACATTTGTGGGAAGCGCAAATGCTAGCGATGCCTTGTTTAGATGGTTTTTGCAAAATAATAGTGGTGCACATATTGAAGGCTCTCGACCTGAGTTGGGTAAAGTAACCATTACCAGTTTAGAGATTAGAGTACCCATTGTTAAGTATGAGCCTAATTATGAACTACAGCTAAGAGAAAAGATGCTAAAGGACCCTAAGATTCCGATTTCATTTTTTGATCTTCAGACGCAGGAAATAGCAGGAATTAGTGGTAAGAGAAACTTTGAGCTAGATATAACGAATTACTACAACTCTATGGAGTTTGACATGCCTTATTTTGTGTTTGTGGTGTTTCAGACCAACAGGAAAGGAAACCAAGATGCTGATTCATCAGTGTATGATCACGTTCATCTCCAAAACATTTATCTAAAGAATGGTAGAAATGAGATATTTCCTGAAGAACTGTGGAACATTGACCCTCCGGGTACTTGTTTGAAGGCATACAATGCATTTGCAGACTTTAAGAGAATAACTGAATTGAAAGATGACCATAAAATTAGTGCATACAGTTTCATTAATTCGTACCCTATTTACGTAATCAATATGAGTAGACGCAAGAATGTTGTTACTGCACAGAAAACAGCAATGAAGTTATCGGCGACATTTAATGCGCCTATTCCTGACAACACTTTAGCATACATAATTATGTATGGTAAAAGAAACTTGACTTATGATCTTAAGCATGGACTAATTACTGAAAACTTTTGATGGAGAAGTTTTAATTTTAATGGTTCACAAGCCATTAAAATTTATGGAAACAACAGGTTTTACGAGAGTTGCGTTTACTCCAGCAATATCTAAAGCTTGCTCAAATCTTTGTTCATCAGTACCGAGATGAGCTGTATATACTACTTTAGTAGCCCAATCACGAAATCGATATCCTGTACCTGAATTGGATTTAAAAATAACCTTTAAAAGACCATTATAAGTAAAAAATGTTCGTTTGACTCGTTTTTGTTCTTCTGTCCTATACTCCCTTTTTAAGGGAGTAATAGGCACAAGAAATTTTTCGTAATCTTTTTCTAACTCAAAATATTCACTTATATGTTTGATTAGGTTTTCCATTTCAAACAATTTTTCAATATCTCTACCTCGAAAACATATTTTATTAACTTCTCTGACTCCTCTTACTTCAACTTCAAACACGTTTCCTGTGTCATCACAAAACTTCTCACGTTCTTCCAACTCTAAAATAGGTGGAGCTTCTCTTAATACTTTTTCACATGTTGTTCTTAGAATGATTGAGCCGGAGGCTGGCGGTATTATTGAAACATATCCTTGGGGTTATTGAATAAAAAATAAATAGGAAAATAAGGTAGACACAAACCACAATCTTAAACAAGATTAAGATAAGTATAATAATTTTTAAGGTAGACACAATCTTAATTAAGATTAAGAAAAATGGTAGACTATAAATAATTTTTAAGGTATACTTAGAGCACACTGTAAAGATAAGTAAAATAATTTTTAAGGTTAATAGGAACCTAGAAGATGGTTGGTTTGGTGTAGGAATAAGTTTTGAAAAAATCTTCGATTACATTTTAAGGTTAAGATTAACCATTATTTGTACCACTTTTTATTTCACAAATGTGAAATTATTTATTTAAATAAAATGGATGGTTCCACCATAATTTTTAATACTTTTTAAATCTTGTTTAAGATTAAGATTAGCCACACTCTTTCTCAACATTTTTGAATGTTTTTTATGATGACTTTGAACCATATTTTTTAATAAAATCTTATGACGTTTTTTAAGTTTAGTTTTAACCTTAAAATATGTTAACTTTTCAAGATTGGGTGAACCATAAAATAGGTTCATTATTTTCGATTACGTTTTATGGCTAGTTTTAACCTTAAACAAGATATACTTTTGGAAACCTCATTGGGGAGAGTGTGGTTGGTTTTAACCTTAAAAAAGATTTAAAAATAAAATGAGTTTAAGGTATACTTACACCTTATTTAAGGTTGAACAAGATTACCCAACAGATAAGGAAAATATTTTTTAAGTTTCAATTGGACCTTAAAAGTTAATTAAAGTTATGGTTAAAATGAACCTTAGAAGAGGGGCTGCTCCCAAGTGACCCCTCTTCTAAGGTTCATTTCAACCATAACTTTAATTAACTTTTAAGGTCCCATTGAAACTTAAAAGTTAATTAAAGTTATGGTTAAAATGAACCTTAGAAGAGGGGCTGCTCCCAAGTGACCCACATACTACTCACAGATTACGGAAAGCCTCCAGATGTGCATCGGAAACTACTACTGGTCTTCCAGGGAACGATCAAAGCGTAGACTGTTAGAGACATAACAGCCATGGAGGAAAGTGTGCATGGTGACTGTTGTATTCAATCCCGATGCAATTTCTGTGTTTTATCAACACTCTGATAGTCCACAGATTACAGAATGCCTCCAGATGTGCAATTGAAACTACTACTGGTCTTCCAGGGAACGATCAAAGCGTAGAATTCTTGAGACATTACTCCCATGGAGGAAACTGCGCATGGAGGCTGTTGTATTCAATCCCGATGCAATTTCTGTGTTTCACGAACATTTTGATAGTCCACCGATTACAGAAAGCCTCCAGATGTGCATCGGGAACTACTACTGGTCTTCCAGGGAACGATCAAAGCGTAGACTGTTAGACACATTACTCCCATGGAGGAAAGTGCGCATGGTGACTGTTGTATTCAATCCCGATGCAATTACTGTGTTTCATCAACACTCTGATAGTCTACACATTACAGTATGCCACCAGATGTGCATCGGAAACTACTACTGGACTTCCGAGGAACGATCAAAGTGTAGATTGTTTGAGACATTACTCCCGTGGAGGAAACTGCGCATGGAGAATGTTGTGTTCAATCCCAATGCAATTTCTCTGTTTCATCTTCACTCTGATAGTCCACAGATTACAGAAAGCCTCCAGATGTGCATCGCAAAGTACTACTGGTCCTCCAGGGAACGATCAAAGCGTAGACTGTTAGAGAAATTACTCCCATGGAGGAAAGTGCGCATGGTGACTGTTTTATTCACTCCCGATGCAATTACTGTGTTTCATCAACACTCTGATAGTCTACACATTACAGAATGCCACCAGATGTGCATCGGAAACTACTACTGGTCTTCCAGGGAACGATCAATGCGTTGATTGTTCGAGACATTACTCCAATGGAGCAAAGTGCGCATGGTGACTGTTGTATTCAATCCCGATGCATTTTCTGTGTTTCATCAACACTCTGATAGTCCACAGATTACAGAATGCCTAGAGATGTGCATCGGAAACTACTACTGGTCTTCCACGGAACGATCAAAGCGTAGACTGTTTGAGACATTACTCCCATGGAGGAAAGTGCGCATGGTGACGGTTGTATTCAATCCCGATGCACTTTCTGTGTTTCATCAACACTCTGATAGTGCACAGATTACAGAATGCCATGAGATGTGCATCGGAATCTACTACTGGTCTTCCACTGAACGACCAAAGCATAGACAGTTTCTGACATTATTCCCAGGGAGGAAAGTGCGGATGGTGACTGTTGTATTCAATCCCAATGCAATTTCTGTGTTTCATCAACACTCTGATAGTCCACAGATTACAGAATGCTACCAGATGTGCATCGGAAACTACTACTGGTCTTCCAGGGAACGATCAAATCGTAGACTGTTAGAGACATAACAGCCATGGAGGAAAGTGTGCATGGTGACTGTTGTATTCAATCCCGATGCAATTTCTGTGTTTTATCAACACTCTGATAGTCCACAGATTACAGAATGCCTCCAGATGTGCAATTGAAACTACTACTGGTCTTCCAGTGAACGATCAAAGCGTAGAATTCTTGAGACATTACTCCCATGGAGGAAACTGCGCATGGAGGCTGTTGTATTCAATCCCGATGCAATTTCTGTGTTTCACGAACATTTTGATAGTCCACCGATTACAGAAAGCCTCCAGATGTGCATCGGGAACTACTACTGGTCTTCCAGGGAATGATCAAAGCGTAGACTGTTAGACACATTACTCCCATGGAGGAAAGTGCGCATGGTGACTGTTGTATTCAATCCCGATGCAATTACTGTGTTTCATCAACACTCTGATAGTCTACACATTACAGTATGCCACCAGATGTGCATCGGAAACTACTACTGGTCTTCCGAGGAACGATCAAAGTGTAGATTGTTTGAGACATTACTCCCGTGGAGGAAACTGCGCATGGAGAATGTTGTGTTCAATCCCAATGCAATTTCTCTGTTTCATCTTCACTCTGATAGTCCACAGATTACAGAAAGCCTCCAGATGTGCATCGCAAAGTACTATTGGTCTTCCAGGGAACGATCAAAGCGTAGACTGTTAGAGAAATTACTCCCATGGAGGAAAGTGCGCATGGTGACTGTTTTATTCACTCCCGATGCAATTACTGTGTTTCATTAACACTCTGATAGTCTACACATTACAGAATGCCACCAGATGTGCATCGGAAACTACTACTGGTCTTCCAGGGAACGATCAATGCGTAGATTGTTCGAGACATTACTCCAATGGAGCAAAGTGCGCATGGTGACTGTTGTATTCAATCCCGATGCATTTTCTGTGTTTCATCAACACTCTGATAGTCCACAGATTACAGAATGCCTAGAGATGTGCATCGGAAACTACTACTGGTCTTCCAGGGAACGATCAAAGCGTAGACTGTTTGAGACATTACTCCCATGGAGGAAGTGCGCATGGTGACGGTTGTATTCAATCCCGATGCATTTTCTGTGTTTCATCAACACTCTGATAGTGCACAGATTACAGAATGCCATGAGATGTGCATCGGAATCTACTACTGGTCTTCCACTGAACGACCAAAGCGTAGACAGTTTCTGACATTATTCCCAGGGAGGATAGTGCGGATGGTGACTGTTGTATTCAATCCCAATGCAATTTCTGTGTTTCATCAACACTCTGATAGTCCACAGATTACAGAATGCTACCAGATGTGCATCGGAAACTACTACTGGTCTTCCAGGGAATGATCAAAGCGAAGACTGTTTGAGACATACCTCCCGTGGAGGAAAGTGCGCATGGTGACTGTTGTATTCAATCCCGATGCTATTTCTGTGTTTCATCAACACTCTGATAGTCCACAGATTACAGAATGCCACCAGAAGTGCATCGGAAACTACCACTGGTCACCCAGGGAACCATCAAAGCATAGTCTGTTTGAGAATTACTCCCATGGAGGAAAGTGCGCATGGTGACTGTTGTATTCAACCCCGATGCAATTTCTTTGTTTCATCAACACTCTGATAGTAAACAGATTACAGAAGGCCTCCAGATGTGCACCGGAAACTACTACTGGTCTTCCAGGGAACGATCAAAGCGTAGACTGTTAGAGACATTACTCCCATGGAGGAAAGTGCGCATGGTGACTGTTGTATTCAATCCCGATGCAATTACTGTGTTTCATCAATACTCTGATAGTCTACACATTACAGAATGCCACCAGATGTGCATCGGAAACTGCTGCTGGTCTTCCAGGGAATGACCAAAAGCGTAGATTGTTTGAAACATTATTCCAGTGGAGGAAAGTGCGCATGGTGACTGTTGTATTCAATCCGATGCAATTTCTGTGTTTCATCAACGATCTGATAGTCTACAGATTACAGAATGTTTCAAGATGTGCATCGGAAACCACTACTGGTCTTCCAGCTAACGATCAAACCGTAGACTGTTTGAGACATTACTCCCATGGAGGAAAGTTCGCATGATGACTGTAGTACTCAATCCAATTGCAATTTCTGTGTTTCATCAACACTCTGATAGTCCACAGATTACAGAATGCCTCCAGATGTTCATCGGAAACTACTACTGGTCTTCCAGGGAACGATCAAAGAGTAGACTCTTTGAGACATTACTTTTATGGATGAATGTGCGCATGGTGACTGTTGTATTCAATCTCGACGCAATTTCTGTGTTTCATCATCACTCTAATGGTCCACAGATAACAGAATGCCCCCAGATGTGCATCGTAAAGTACTAAAGGTCTTCCAGGGATCGATCAAAGCGTAAACTCTTTGAGACATTACTCCCATGGAGGAAAGTGCGCATGGTGACTGTTGTATTCAATCCCGATGCATTTTCTTTGTTTCATCAACACTCTGATAGTCCACAGATTACAGAATGCCAAGAGATGTGCATCGGAAACTACTACTGGTCTTCCAGGGAACGATCAAAATCGTAGACTGTTTCAGACATAACTCCCATGGAGGAAAGTGCGGATGGTGACTGTTGTGTTCATTCCCGATGCAATTTCTGTGTTTGATCAACACTTAGATAGTCCACAGATTACAGAGTGCCACCAGATGTGCATCGGAAACTGCTACTGGTCTTCCAGGGAACGATCAAAGCGTAGACTGTTAGAGACATACGTCCCGTGGAGGAAAATGCGCATGTTGACTGTTGTATTCATTCCCGAAACAAATTCTGTGATTCATCAACACTCTGATAGTCCACAGATTACAGAATGCCACCAGATGTGCATCGGAAACTACTACTGGTCTTCCAGGGAACGATCAAAGCATAGACTGTTTGAGAATTACCCCCATGGAGGAAAGTGGGCATGGTGACTGTTGTATTCAATCCCGATGCAATTTCTGTGTTTCATCAACACTCTGATAGTCTACAGATTACAGAATGCCTCCAGATGTTCATCGGAAACTACTACTGGTCTTCCAGGGAACGATCAAAGCGTAGACTGTTTGAGACATTACTGCTGTGGAGGAAAGTGCGCATGGTAACTGTTGTATTCAATCCCGATGCAATTTCTGTGTTTCATCAACACTCTGATAGTTTACAGATTACAGAATGCCTCCAGATGTTCATCGGAAACTACTACTGGTCTTCCAGGTAACGATCAAAGCGTAGACTGTTTGATACATTACTTTTATGCAGGAATGTGCACTTGGTGACTGTTGTATTCAATCCCGATGCAATATCTGTGTTTCATCAACACTCTGATAATCCACAGATTACAGAATGCCTCCCGATGTTCATCGGAAATTTCGACTGGTCTTCCAGGTAACGATCAAAGCGTAGACTGTTTGAGACATTACTTTTATGCAGGAATGTGCGCGTGGTGACTGTTGTATTCAATCCCGATGCAATTTCTGTGTTTCATCAGCACTCTGATAATCCACAGATTACAGAATACCTCCAGATGTGCATCGGAAACTACTACTGGTCTTCCAGGGAACGATCAAAGCGTAGACTGTTGGAGACATACCTCCCGTGGAGGTATGTGCGCATGGTGACTGTTGTATTCAATCCCGATGAAATTTATGTGTTTCATCAACACTCTGATAGACCACAGATTACAGAAAGCCACCAGATGTGCATCGGAAACTACTACTGGACTTCCAGGGAACGATCAAAGCGTAGACTGTTTGAGAATTACTCCCATGGAGGAAAGTGCGCATGGTGTCTGTTGTATTCAATCGCGATAAAATTTCTGTGTTTCATCAACACTCTGATACTCCACAGATTACAGAATGCCTCCAGATGTGCAACGGAAACTACTACTGGTCTTCCAGGGAACGACCAAAGCATAGACTGTTTGAGACATTACTAACTTGGAGGAGAGTGCACATGGTGAATGTTGTATTCAATCCCGATGCAATTTCTGTGTTTCATCAACACTCTGATAATCCACAGATTACAGAATGCCTCCCGATGTGTATCGGAAACTACTACTGGTCTTCCAGGGAACGATCAAAGCGTAGACAGTTTGAGACATTACTCCCGTGGAGGAATATGCGCATGGTGACTGTTGTATTAAATCCCGATGCAATTTCTGTGTTTCATCAACACTCTGGTAGTCCACAGATTACAGAATGCCTCCAGATGTTCATCGGAAACTACTACTGGTCTTCCAGGGAACGATCAAAGCGTAGACTCTTTGAGACATTACAGCTGTGGAGGAAAGTGCGCATGGTGACTGTTGTATTCAATCCCGATGCAATTTCTGTGTTTCATCAACACTCTGATAGTCCACAGATTACAGATGCCTCCAGATGTTCATCGGAATTTTCTACTGGTCTTCCAGGTAACGATCAAAGCGTAGACTGTTTGATACATTACTTTTATGCAGGAATGTGCACTTGGTGACTGTTGTATTCAATCCCGATGCAATATCTGTGTTTCATCAACACTCTGATAATCCACAGATTACAGAATGCCTCCCGATGTGCATCGGAAACTACTACTGGTCTTCCAGGGAACGATGAAAACGTAGAACGTTTGAGACATTACTCCCGTGGAGGAATATGCGCATGGTGACTGTTGTAATCAATCCCGATGCAATTTCTGTGTTTCATCAACACTCTGATAGTCCACAGATTACAGAATGCCTCCAGATGTTCATCGGAAACTACTACTGGTCTTCCAGGGAAGGATCAAAACGAAGACTGTTTGAGACATACCTCCCGTGGAGGAAAGTGCGCATGGTGACTGTTGTATTCTATCCCGATGCAATTTCTGTGTTTCATCAACACTCTGATACTCCGCAGATTACAGAATGCATCCAGATGTGCATCGGAAACTACTACTGGACTTCCAGGGAACGATCAAAGCGTAAACTCCTTGAGACATTACTCCAATGGAGCAAAGTGCGCATGGTGACAGTTGTATTCAATCCCGATGCATTTTCTGTGTTTCATCAACACTCTGATAGTCCACAGATTACAGAATGCCTAGAGATGTGCATCGGAAAGTACTACTGGTCTTCCAGGGAACGATCAAAGCGTAGACTGTTTGAGACATTACTCCCATGGAGGAAAGTGCGCATGGTGACGGTTGTATTCAATCCCAATGCATTTTCTGTGTTTCATCAACACTCTGATAGTCCACAGATTACAGAATGCCATGAGATGTGCATCGGAATCTACTACTGGTCTTCCAGGGAACGACCAAAGCATAGACAGTTTCTGACATTATTCCCATGGAGGAAAGTGCGGATGGTGACTGTTGTATTCAATCCCGATGCAATTTCTGTGTTTCATCAACGATCTGATAGTCCACAGATTACAGAATGTTTCAAGATGTGCATCGGAAACTACTACTGGTCTTCCAGCTAACGATCAAAGCGTAGACTGTTTGAGACATTACTCCCATGGAGGAAAGTGCGCATGATGACTGTAGTACTCAATCCAATTGCAATTTCTGTGTTTCATCAGCACTCTGATAGTCCACAGATTACAGAATGCCTCCAGATGTGCATCTTAAACTACTACTAGTCTTCCAGGGATCGATCAAAGCGTAGACTGTTGGAGACATACCTCCCGTGGAGGAAAGTGCGCATGGTGACTGTTGTATTCAATCCCGATGCAATTTCTGTGTTTCATCAAAACTCTGATAGTCCACAGATTACAGAAAGCCTCCAGATGTGCATCGGAAACTACTACTGGTCTTCCAGGGAAAGATGAAAGCGAAGACTGTTAGGGACTTTACTCCCATGGAGGAAAGTGCGCATGGTGACTGTTGTATTCAATCCCGATGCAATTTCTGTGTTTCATCAACACTCTGATTGTCACAGATTACAGAATGCCACATGATGTGCATCGGAAACTACTACTGGACATCCAGGGAACGATCTAAGCGTAGACTGTTTGAGACATTACTCCCGTGGAGGAATGTGCGCATGGTGACTGTTGTATTCAATCCCGATGCAATTTCTGTGTTTCATCAACACTCTGATAGTCCACAGATTACAGAATGAGTCCAGATGTTCATCGGAAACTACTACTGGTCTTCCAGGGAACGATCAAAGCGTAGACTGTTTGAGACATTACTGCTGTGGAGGAAAGTGCGCATGGTAACTGTTGCATTCAATCCCGATGCAATTTCTGTGTTCATCAACACTCTGATAGTCCACAGATTACAGAATGCCTCCACATGTTCATCGGAAATTTCTACTGGTCTTCCAGGTAACATTCAAATCGTAGACAGTTTGAGACATTACTTTTATGAAGGAATGTGCGCGTGGTGACTGTTGTATTCAATCCCGATGCAATTTCTGTGTTTCATCAACACTCTGATAATCCACAGATTACAGAATACCTCCAGATGTGCATCGGAAACTACTACTGGTCTTCCAGGGAACGATCAAAGCGTAGACTGTTGGAGACATACCTCCCGTGGAGGAAAGTGCGCATGGTGACTGTTGTATTCAATCAGGATGAAATTTCTGTGTTTCATCAACACTCTGATAGACCACAGATTACAGAATGCCACCAGATGTGCATCGGAAACTACTACTGGTCTTCCAGGGAACGATCAAAGCGTAAACTCCTTGAGACATTACTCCCATGGAGGAAAGTGCGCATGGTGACTGTTGTATTCAATCCCGATGCAATTTCTGTGTTTCATCAACATTCTCATAGTCCACAGATTACAGAATGCCACGAGATGTGCATCGGAAACTACTACTGGTCTTCCAGGGAACGATCAAAGCGTAGACTGTTTGAGAATTACTCCCATGGAGGAAAGTGCGCATGATGTCTGTTGTATTCAATCCCGATGCAATTTCTGTGTTTCATCAACACTCTGATACTCCACAGATTACAGAATGCCTCCAGATGTGCATCGGAGACTACTACTGGTCTTCCAGGGAACGATAAAAGCGTAGACTGTTTGAGACATTACTCCCATGGAGGAAAGTGCACATGGTGAATGTTGTATTCAATCCCGATGCAATTTCTGTGTTCATCAACACTCTGATAGTCCACAGAAACAGAATGCCTCAGATGTTCATCGGAAATTTCTACTGGTCTTCCAGGTAACGAGAAAAGCGTAGACTGTTTGTGACATTACTTTTATGCAGGAATGTGCGCGTGGTGACTGTTGTATTCAATCCCGATGCAATTTATGTGTTTCATCAACACTCTGATAATCCACAGATTACAGGATACCTCCAGATGTGCATCGGAAACTACTACTGGTCCTCCAGGGAACGATCAAAGCGTAGACTGTTGGAGACATACCTCCCGTGGAGGAAAGTGCGCATGGTGACAGTTGTATTCAATCCCGATGAAATTTCTGAGTTTCATCAACACTCTGATAGACCACAGATTACAGAATGCCACCAGATGTGCATCGGAAACTACTACTGGACTTCCAGGGAACGATCAAAGCGTAAACTCCTTGAGACATTACTCCCATGGAGGAAAGTGCGCATGGTGACTGTTGTATTCAATTCCGATGCATTTTCTGTGTTTCATCAACATTTTGATAGTCCACAGATTCCAGAATGCCGCGAGATGCGCATCGGAATCTACTACTGGTCTTCCAGGGAACGATCAAAGCGTAGACTGTTTGAGAATTTCTCCCATGGAGGAAAGTGCTCATGGTGTCTATTGTATTCAATCCCGATGCAATTTCTGTGATTCATCAACACTCTGATAATCCACAGATTACAGAATGCCTCCCGATGTGCATCGGAAACTACTACTGGTCTTCCAGGGAACGATCAAAGCGCAGACAGTTTGAGACATTACTCCCCTGGAGGAATGTGCGCATGGTGACTGTTGTATTCAATCCCGATGCAATTTCTGTGTTTCATCAACACTCTGATAGTCCACAGATTACAGAATCCCTCCAGATGTTCATCGGAAACTACTACTGGTCTTCCAGGGAACGATCAAAGCGTAGACTGTTTGAGACATTACTTTTATGCAGGAATGTGCGCGTGGTGACTGTTGTATTCAATCCCGATGCAATTTCTGTGTTTCATCAACACTCTGATAATCCACAGATTACAGAATACCTCCAGATGTGCATCGGAAACTACTACTGGTCTTCCAGGGAACGATCAAAGCGTAGACTGTTGGAGACATACCTCCTGTGGAGGAAAGTGCGCATGGTGACTGTTGTATTCAATCCCGATGAAATTTCTGTGTTTCATCAACACTCTGATAGACCACAGATTACAGAAAGCCACCAGATGTGCATCGGAAACTACTACTGGACTTCCAGGGAACGATCAAAGCGTAAACTCCTTGAGCCTTTACTCCCATGGAGGAAAGTGGGCATGGTGACTGTTGTATTCAATCCCGATGCATTTTCTGTGTTTCATCAACATTCTGATAGTCCACAGATTACAGAATGCCATGAGATGTGCATCGGAAACTACTACTGGTCTTCCAGGGAACGATCAAAGCGTAGACTGTTTGAGAATTACTCCCATGGAGGAAAGAGCGCATGGTGTCTGTTGTATTCAATCGCGATAAAATTTCTGTGTTTCATCAACACTCTGATACTCCACAGATTACAGAATGCCTCCAGATGTGCATCGGAAACTACTACTGGTCTTCCAGGGAACGACCAAAGCATAGACTGTTTGAGACATTACTAACTTGGAGGAGAGTGCACATGGTGAATGTTGTATTCAATCCCGATGCAATTTCTGTGTTTCATCAACACTCTGATAATCCACAGATTACAGAATGCCTCCCGATGTGTATCGGAAACTACTACTGGTCTTCCAGGGAACGATCAAAGCGTAGACAGTTTGAGACATTACTCCCGTGGAGGAATATGCGCATGGTGACTGTTGTATTAAATCCCGATGCAATTTCTGTGTTTCATCAACACTCTGATAGTCCACAGATTACAGAATGCCTCCAGATGTTCATCTGAAACTACTACTGGTCTTCCAGGGAACGATCAAAGCGTAGACTCTTTGAGACATTACAGCTGTGGAGGAAAGTGCGCATGGTGACTGTTGTATTCAATCCCGATGCAATTTCTGTGTTTCATCAACACTCTGATAGTCCACAGATTACAGATGCCTCCAGATGTTCATCGGAAATTTCTACTGGTCTTCCAGGTAACGATCAAAGCGTAGACTGTTTGATACATTACTTTTATGCAGGAATGTGCACTTGGTGACTGTTGTATTCAATCCCGATGCAATATCTGTGTTTCATCAACACTCTGATAATCCACAGATTACAGAATGCCTCCCGATGTGCATCGGAAACTACTACTGGTCTTCCAGGGAACGATGAAAACGTAGAACGTTTGAGACATTACTAGCGTGGAGGAATATGCGCATGGTGACTGTTGTATTCAATCCCGATGCAATTTCTGTGTTTCATCAACACTCTGATAGTCCACAGATTACAGAATGCCTCCAGATGTTCATCGGAAACTACTACTGGTCTTCCAGGGAAGGATCAAAACGAAGACTGTTTGAGACATACCTCCCGTGGAGGAAAGTGCGCATGGTGACTGTTGTATTCTATCCCGATGCAATTTCTGTGTTTCATCAACACTCTGATACTCCGCAGATTACAGAATGCATCCAGATGTGCATCGGAAACTACTACTGGACTTCCAGGGAACGATCAAAGCGTAAACTCCTTGAGACATTACTCCAATGGAGCAAAGTGCGCATGGTGACAGTTGTATTCAATCCCGATGCATTTTCTGTGTTTCATCAACACTCTGATAGTCCACAGATTACAGAATGCCTAGAGATGTGCATCGGAAAGTACTACTGGTCTTCCAGGGAACGATCAAAGCGTAGACTGTTTGAGACATTACTCCCATGGAGGAAAGTGCGCATGGTGACGGTTGTATTCAATCCCAATGAATTTTCTGTGTTTCATCAACACTCTGATAGTCCACAGATTACAGAATGCCATGAGATGTGCATCGGAATCTACTACTGGTCTTCCAGGGAACGACCAAAGCATAGACAGTTTCTGACATTATTCCCATGGAGGAAAGTGCGGATGGTGACTGTTGTATTCAATCCTGATGCAATTTCTGTGTTTCATCAACGATCTGATAGTCCACAGATTACAGAATGTTTCAAGATGTGCATCGGAAACTACTACTGGTCTTCCAGCTAACGATCAAAGCGTAGACTGTTTGAGACATTACTCCCATGGAGGAAAGTGCGCATGATGACTGTAGTATTCAATCCAATTGCATTTTCTGTGTTTCATCAACACTCTGATAGTCCACAGATTACAGAATGCCTAGAGATGTGCATCGGAAACTACTACTGGTCTTCCAGCTAACGATCAAAGCGTAGACTGTTAGAGACATACCTCCCGTGGAGGAAAGTGCGCATGTTGACTGTTGTATTCATTCCCGAAACAATTTCTGTGATTCATCAACACTCTGATAGTCCACAGATTACAGAATGCCATGAGATGTGCATCGGAATCTACTACTGGTCTTCCAGGGAACGACCAAAGCATAGACAGTTTCTGACATTATTCCCATGGAGGAAAGTGCGGATGGTGACTGTTGTATTCAATCCCGATGCAATTTCTGTGTTTCATCAACGATCTGATAGTCCACAGATTACAGAATGTTTCAAGATGTGCATCGGAAACTACTACTGGTCTTCCAGCTAACGATCAAAGCGTAGACTGATTGAGACATTACTCCCGTGGAGGAATGTGCGCATGGTGACTGTTGTATTCAATCCCGATGCAATTTCTGTGTTTCATCAACACTCTGATAGTCCACAGATTACAGAATGAGTCCAGATGTTCATCGGAAACTACTACTGGTCTTCCAGGGAACGATCAAAGCGTAGACTGTTGAAGACATTACTGCTGTGGAGTTAAGTGCGCATGGTAACTGTTGCATTCAATCCCGATGCAATTTCTGTGTTCATCAACACTCTGATAGTCCACAGATTACAGAATGCCTCCAGATGTTCATCGGAAATTTCTACTGGTCTCCCAGGTAACATTCAAATCGTAGACAGTTTGAGACATTACTTTTATGAAGGAATGTGCGCGTGGTGACTGTTGTATTCAATCCCGATGCAATTTCTGTGTTTCATCAACACTCTGATAATCCACAGATTACAGAATACCTCCAGATGTGCATCGGAAACTACTACTGGTCTTCCAGGGAACGATCAAAGCGTAGACTGTTGGAGACATACCTCCCGTGGAGGAAAGTGCGCATGGTGACTGTTGTATTCAATCAGGATGAAATTTCTGTGTTTCATCAACACTCTGATAGACCACAGATTACAGAATGCCACCAGATGTGCATCGGAAACTACTACTGGTCTTCCAGGGAACGATCAAAGCGTAAACTCCTTGAGACATTACTCCCATGGAGGAAAGTGCGCATGGTGACTGTTGTATTCAATCCCGATGCAATTTCTGTGTTTCATCAACATTCTCATAGTCCACAGATTACAGAATGCCACGAGATGTGCATCGGAAACTACTACTGGTCTTCCAGGGAACGATCAAAGCGTAGACTGTTTGAGAATTACTCCCATGGAGGAAAGTGCGCATGATGTCTGTTGTATTCAATCCCGATGCAATTTCTGTGTTTCATCAACACTCTGATACTCCACAGATTACAGAATGCCTCCAGATGTGCATCGGAGACTACTACTGGTCTTCCAGGGAACGATAAAAGCGTAGACTGTTTGAGACATTACTCCCATGGAGGAAAGTGCACATGGTGAATGTTGTATTCAATCCCGATGCAATTTCTGTGTTCATCAACACTCTGATAGTCCACAGAAACAGAATGCCTCAGATGTTCATCGGAAATTTCTACTGGTCTTCCAGGTAACGAGCAAAGCGTAGACTGTTTGTGACATTACTTTTATGCAGGAATGTGCGCGTGGTGACTGTTGTATTCAATCCCGATGCAATTTATGTGTTTCATCAACACTCTGATAATCCACAGATTACAGGATACCTCCAGATGTGCATCGTAAACTACTACTGGTCCTCCAGGGAACGATCAAAGCGTAGACTGTTGGAGACATACCTCCCGTGGAGGAAAGTGCGCATGGTGACAGTTGTATTCAATCCCGATGAAATTTCTGTGTTTCATCAACACTCTGATAGACCACAGATTACAGAATGCCACCAGATGTGCATCGGAAACTACTACTGGACTTCCAGGGAACGATCAAAGCGTAAACTCCTTGAGACATTACTCCCATGGAGGAAAGTGCGCATGGTGACTGTTGTATTCAATTCCGATGCATTTTCTGTGTTTCATCAACATTTTGATAGTCCACAGATTCCAGAATGCCGCGAGATGCGCATCGGAATCTACTACTGGTCTTCCAGGGAACGATCAAAGCGTAGACTGTTTGAGAATTTCTCATATGGAGGAAAGTGCTCATGGTGTCTATTGTATTCAATCCCGATGCAATTTCTGTGATTCATCAACACTCTGATAATCCACAGATTACAGAATGCCTCCCGATGTGCATCGGAAACTACTACTGGTCTTCCAGGGAACGATCAAAGCGCAGACAGTTTGAGACATTACTCCCCTGGAGGAATGTGCGCATGGTGACTGTTGTATTCAATCCCGATGCAATTTCTGTGTTTCATCAACACTCTGATAGTCCACAGATTACAGAATCCCTCCAGATGTTCATCGGAAACTACTACTGGTCTTCCAGGGAACGATCAAAGCGTAGACTGTTTGAGACATTACTTTTATGCAGGAATGTGCGCGTGGTGACTGTTGTATTCAATCCCGATGCAATTTCTGTGTTTCATCAACACTCTGATAATCCACAGATTACAGAATACCTCCAGATGTGCATCGGAAACTACTACTGGTCTTCCAGGGAACGATCAAAGCGTAGACTGTTGGAGACATACCTCCTGTGGAGGAAAGTGCGCATGGTGACTGTTGTATTCAATCCCGATGAAATTTCTGTGTTTCATCAACACCCTGATAGACCACAGATTACAGAATGCCACCAGATGTGCATCGGAAACTACTATTGGTCTTCCAGGGAACGATCAAAGCGTAGACTGTTTGAGAATTACTCCCACGGAGGAAAGTGCGCATGGTGACTGTTGTATTCAATCCCGATGCAATTTCTGTGTTTCATCAACACTCTGATACTCCGCAGATTACAGAATGCATCCAGATGTGCATCGGAAACTACTACTGGACTTCCAGGGAACGATCAAAGCGTAAACTCCTTGAGACATTACTCCCATGGAGGAAAGTGCGCATGGTGACTGTTGTATTGAATCACGATGCATTTTCTGTGTTTCATCAACACTCTGATAGTCCACAGATTACAGAATGCCACGAGATGTGCATCGGAAACTACTACTGGTCTTCCTGGGAACGATCCAAGCGTAGACTGTTTGGGACATTACTCCCATGGAGGAAAGTGCGGATGGTGACTGTTGTATTCAATCCCGATGCAATTTCTGTGTTTCATAAACACTCTGATAGTCCACAGATTACAGAATGCCTCCCGATGTGCATCGGAAACTACTACTGGTCTTCCAGGGAACGATCAGAGCGTAGACTGTATGAGATATAACTTTTATGGAGGAATATGCGCATGGTAACTGTTGCATTCAATCCCGTGGCATTTTCTGTGTTTCATCAACACTCTGATAGTCCACAGATTAAAGAATGCCACGAGATGTGCATCAGAAACTACTAGTTTTCTTTCCGGGAACGATCAAAGCGTAGACTGTTTCAGACATTACTCCCATGCAGGAAAGTGCGGATTGTGACTATTGTATTCAATCCCGATGCAATTTCTGTGTTTCATCAACACTCTGATAGTCCACAGATTACAGAATGCCACCAGATGTGCATCGGAAACCACTACTGGTCTTCCAGGGAACGATCAAAGCGTCGACTGTTTGAGACATACCTCCCGTGGAGGAGAGTGCGCATGGTGACTGTTGTATTCAATCCCGAAGCAATTTCTGTGTTTCATCAACTCTCTGATAGTCCACAGATTACAGAATTCCCCAGATGTGCATCGGAAACTACTACTGGTCTTCCAGGGAACGATCAAAGCGTAGACTGTTTGAGAATTACTCCCATGAAGGAAAGTGCGCATGGTGACTCTTGTATTCAATCCCGATGCAATTTCTGTGTTTCATCAACACTCTGGTAGTCCACAGATTACAGAAAGCCTCCAGATGTGCATCGGAAACTACTACTGGTCTTCCAGGGAACGATCAAAGCGTAGACTGTTTGAGACATTACTCCCATGGAGGAAAGTGCGCATGGTTGGTGTTGTATTCAATGCCGATGCAATATCTGTGTTTCATCAACACTCTAATAGTCCACAGATTACAGAATGTCTCCAGATGTTCATCGGAAACTACTACCGGTCTTCCAGGGAACGATCAAAGCGTAGACCGTTTGAGACATTACTTTTATGCAGGAATGTGCTCATGGTGACTGTTGTATTCAATCCCGATGCAATTTCTGTGTTTCATCAACACTCTGATAGTACACAGATTACAGTATGCCTCCTGATGTTAATCGGAAACTACTACTGGTCTTCCATTGAACGATCAAAGCGTAGACTGTTAGAGACATTACTCCCGTGGAGGAAAGTGCGCATGGTGACTGTTGTATTCAATCCCGATGCAATTTCTGTGTTTCATCAACACTCTGATAGTCTACTGATTACAGAATGCCTCCAGATGTGCATCGGAAACTACTACTGGTCTTACAGGGTACGATCAAAGCGTAGACTGTATGAGATATTACTTTTATGGAGGAATAAGAGCATGGTGACTGTTGTATTCAATCCCGATGCAATTTCTATGTTTCATCAACACTCTGATAGTCCACAGATTACAGAATGCCTCCAGATGTGCATCGGAAACTACTACTACTGGTCTTTCAGGGAACGATCATAGCGTAAACTCTTTGTGACATTACTCCCATGAAGGGAATTGCGCATGGTAACTGATGCATTCAATCCCGTGGCATTTTCTGTGTTTCATCAACACTCTGATAGTCCACAGATTACAGAATGCCACGAGATGTCCATCAGAAACAATTAGTTTTCTTCCCGGGAACGATCAAAGCGTAGACTGTTTCAGACATTACTCCCATGCAGGAAAGTGCTGATTGTGACTATTGTATTCAATCCCGATGCAATTTCTGTGTTTCATCAACACTCTGATAGTCCACAGATTACAGAATGCCACCAGATGTGCATCGGAAACCACTACTGGTCTTCCAGGGAACGATCAAAGCGTCGACTGTTTGAGACATACCTCCCGTGGAGGAAAGTGCGCATGGTGACTGTTGTATTCAATCCCGAAGCAATTTCTGTGTGTCATCAACTCTCTGATAGTCCACAGATTACAGAATGCCCCCAGATGTGCATCGGAAACTATTACTGGTCTTCCAGGGAACGATCAATGCGTAGACTGTTTGAGAATTACTCCCATGAAGGAAAGTGCGCATGGTGACTGTTGTATTCAATCCCGATGCAATTTCTGTGTTTCATCAACACTCTGGTAGTCCACAGATTACAGAAAGCCTCCAGATGTGCATCGGAAACTACTACTGGTCTTCCAGGGAACGATCAAAGCGTAGACTGTTTGAGACATTACTCCCATGGAGGAAAGTGCGCATGGTTGGTGTTGTATTCAATGCCGATGCAATATCTGTGTTTCATCAACACTCTAATAGTCCACAGTTTACAGAATGTCTCCAAATGTTCATCGGAAACTACTACCGGTCTTCCAGGGAACGATCAAAGCGTAGACCGTTTGAGACATTACTTTTATGCAGGAATGTGCTCATGGTGACTGTTGTATTCAATCCCGATGCAATTTCTGTGTTTCATCAACACTCTGATAGTACACAGATTACAGTATGCCTCCTGATGTTAATCGGAAACTACTACTGGTCTTCCAGGGAACGATCAAAGCGTAGACTGTTTGAGACATTACTCCCATGGAGGAAAGTGCTCATGGTGTCTGTTGTATTCAATTCCGATGCAATTTCTGTGTTTCATCAACACTCTGATAGACCACAGATTACAGAATGCCACCAGATGTGCATCGGAAACTACTACTGGACTTCCAGGGAACGATCAAAGCGTAGACTGTATATGACATTACTCCCATGGAGGAAAGTGTGCATGGTGACTGTTGTATTCAATCCCGATGCATTTTCTGTGTTTCATCAACATTCTGATAGTCCACAGATTACAGAATGCCACGAGATGTGCATCGGAAACTACTACTGGTCTTCCAGGGAACGATCAATGCGTAGACTGTTTGAGAATTACTCCCATGGAGGAAAGTGCGCATGGTGTCTGTTGTATTCAATCCCGATGCAATTTCTGTGTTTCATCAACACTCTGATACTCCACAGATTACAGAATGCCTCCAGATGTGCATCGGACACTACTACTGGTCTTCCAGGGAACGATCAAAGCGTAGACAGTTTGAGACATTACTCCCGTGGAGGAATGTGCGCATGGTGAGTGTTGTATTCAATCCCGATGCAATTTCTGTGTTTCATGAACACTCTGATAGTCCACAGATTACAGAATGCCTCCAGATGTTCATCGGAAACTACTACTGGTCTTCCAGAGAACGATCAAAGCGTAGACTGTTTGAGACATTACAGTTGTGGAGGAAAGTGCGCAGGGTGACTGTTGTATTCAATCCCGAAGCAATTTCTGTGTTTCATCAACACTCTGATAGTCCACAGATTACAGAATGCCTCCAGATGGTCATCGGAAATTTCTACTGGTCTTCCATTTAACGATCAAAGCGTAGACTGTTTGATACATTACTCTTATGCAGGAATGTGCACTTGGTGACTGTTGTATTCAATCCCGATGCAATTTCTGTGTTTCATCAACACTCTGATAATCCACAGATTACAGAATACCTCCAGATGTGCATCGGAAACTACTACTGGTCTTCCAGGGAACGATCAAAGCGTAGACTGTTGGAGACATACCTCCCGTGGAGGAAAGTGCTCATGGTGACTGTTGTATTCAATCCCGATGAAATATCTGTGTTTCATCAACGCTCTGATAGACCACAGATTACAGAATGCCACCAGATGTGCATCGGAAACTACTATTGGTCTTCCAGGGAACGATCAAAGCGTAGACTGTTTGAGAATTACTCCCACGGAGGAAAGGGCGCATGGTGACTGTTGTATTCAATCCCGATGCAATTTCTGTGTTTCATCAACACTCTGATACTCCGCAGATTACAGAATGCATCCAGATGTGCATCGGAAACTACTACTGGACTTCCAGGGAACGATCAAAGCGTAAACTCCTGAGACATTACTACCATGGAGGAAAGTGCGCATGGTGACTGTTGTATTCAATCACGATGCATTTTCTGTGTTTCATCAACACTCTGATAGTCCACAGATTACAGTTTGCCGCGAGATGTGCATCGGAAACTACTAATGGTCTTCCTGGGAACGATCCAAACGTAGACTGTTTGGGACATTACTCCCATGGAGGAAAGTGCGGATGGTGACTGTTGTATTCAATCCCGAAGCGATTTCTGTGTTTCATCAACACTCTGATAGTCCACAGATTACAGAATGCCTCCCGATGTGCATCGGAAACTACTACTGGTCTTCCAGGGAACGATCAAAGCGTAGACTGTTTGGGACATTACTCCCATGGAGGAAAGTGCGCATGGTGACTGTTGTATTCAATCCCGATGCAATTTCTGTTATTCATAAACACTCTGATAGTTCACAGATTACAGAATGCCTCCAGATGTTAATCGGAAACTACTACTGGTCTTCCAGGGAACGATCAAAGCGTAGACTGTTTGAGAATTACTCCCATGAAGGAAAGTGCGCATGGTGACTGTTGAATTCAATCCCGATGCAATTTCTGTGTTTCATCAACACTCTGGTAGTCCAAAGATTACAGAATGCCTCCAGATGTGCATCGGACACTACTACTGGTCTTCCAGGGAACGATCAAAGCGTAGACAGTTTGAGACATTACTCCCGTGGAGGAATGTGCGCATGGTGACTGTTGTATTCAATCCCGATGCAATTTCTGTGTTTCATGAACACTCTGATAGTCCACAGATTACAGAATGCCTCCAGATGTTCATCGGAAACTACTACTGGTCTTCCAGGGAACGATCAAAGCGTAGACTGTTTGAGACATTACAGCTGTGGAGGAAAGTGCGCAGGGTGACTGTTGTATTCAATCCCGAAGCAATTACTGTGTTTCATCAACATTCTGATAGTCCACACATTACAGAATGCCTCCAGATGGTCATCGGAAATTTCTACTGGTCTTCCAGGTAACGATCAAAGCGTAGACTGTTTGATACATTACTTTTATGCAGGAATGTGCACTTGGTGACTGTTGTATTCAATCCCGATGCAATTTCTGTGTTTCATCAACACTCTGAAAATCCACAGATTACAGAATACCTCCAGATGTGCATCGGAAAATACTACTGGTCTTCCAGGGAACGATCAAAGCGTAGACTGTTGGAGACATACCTCCCGTGGAGGAAAGTGCTCATGGTGACTGTTGTATTCAAACACGATGCATTTTCTGTGTTTCATCAACACTCTGATAGTCCACAGATTACAGAATGCCTCCAGATGTGTATCGGAAACTTCTACTGGTCTTCCAGGGAACGATCAAAGCGTAGACTGTTTGAGACATTACTCCCATGGAGTAAAGTTCTCATGGTGACTGTTGTATTCAATCCCGATGCAATTTCTGTGTTTCATCAACACTCTGATAGCCCACAGATTACGGAATGCCTCCAGATGTGCATCGGAAACTACAACTGGTCTTACAGGGAACGATCAAAGCGTAGACTGTTTGAGATATTACTTTTATGGAGGAATAAGAGCATGGTGACTGTTGTATTAAATCCCGATGCAATTTCGGTGTTTCATCAACACTCTGATAGTCCACAGATTACAGAATGCCTCCAGATGTGCATCGGAAACTACTACTGGTCTTTCAGGGAACGATCAAAGCGTAAACTCTTTGAGACATTACTCACATGAAGGAAAGTGCGCATGGTAACTGTTGTATTTAATCCCGTGGCATTTTCTGTGTTTCATCAACACTCTGATAGTCCACAGATTACAGAATGCCACGGGATGTGCATCAGAAACTACTACTGGTTTTCCTGGGAACGATCAAAGCGTAGACTGTTTCAGACATTACTCCCATCCAGGAAAGGGCGCATGGTGACTGTTGTATTCAATCCCGAAGCAATTTCTGTGTTTCATCAACTCTCTGATAGTCCACAGATTACAGAATGCCCCCAGATGTGCATCGGAAACTACTACTGGTCTTCCAGTGAACGATCAAAGCGTAGACTGTTTGAGAATTACTCCCATGAAGGAAAGTGCGCATGGTGACTGTTGAATTCAATCCCGATGCAATTTCTGTGTTTCATCAACACTCTGGTAGTCCAGAGATTACAGAAAGCCTCCAGATGTGCATCGGAAACTACTACTGGTCTTCCAGGGAACGATCAAAACGTAGACTGTTTGAGACATTACTCCCATGGATTAAAGTGCGCATGGTGGCTGTTGTATTGAATCCCGATGCAATTTCTGTGTTTCATCAACACTCTGATAGTCCACAGATTACAGAATGCCGCGAGATGTGCATCGGAAACTACTAATGGTCTTCCTGGGAACGATCCAAACGTAGACTGTTTGGGACATTACTCCCATGGAGGAAAGTGCGGATGGTGACTGTTGTATTCAATCCCGATGCGATTTCTGTGTTTCATCAACAGTCTGATAGTCCACAGATTACAGAAAGCCTCCAGATGTGCATCGGAAACTACTACTGGTCTTCCAGGGAACGATCAAAGCGTAGACTGTTAGAGACATTACTCCCATGGAGAAAAGTGCGCATGGTGACTGTTGTATTCAATCCCGATGCAATTTCAGTGTTTCATCAACACTCTGATAGTCCACTGATTACGGAAAACCTCCAGATGTGCATCGAAAACTACTACTGGTCTTCCAGGGAACGATCAAAGCGTAGACTGTTAGAGACATTACTCCCATGGAGGAAAGTGCGCAAGGTGACTGCTGTATTCAATCCCGATGCAATTTCTGTGTTTCATCAACACTCTGATAGTCCACAGATTACAGAATGCCTCCAGATGTGCATCGGAAACTACTACTGGTCTACCAGGGAACGACCAAAGCGTAGACTGTTAGAGAATTACTCCCATGAAAGAAAGTGCGCATGGTGACTGTTGTATTCAATCCCGATGCAATTTCTGTGTTTCATCAACACTCTGGTAGTCCACAGATTACCGAAAGCCTCCAGATGTGCATCGGGGACTACTACTGGTCTTCCAGGGAAAGATCAAAGCGTAGACTGTTTTAGACATTACTCCCATGGAGGAAAGTGCGCATGGTGTCTGTTGTATTCAATCCCGATGCAATTTCTGTGTTTCATCAACACTCTGATAGTACACAGATTACAGTATGCCTCCCGATGTTAATCGGAAACTACTACTGGTCTTCCAGGGAACGATCAAAGCGTAGACTGTTTGAGACATTACTCCCATGGAGGAAAGTGCGCATGGTGTCTGTTGTATTCAATCCCGATGTAATTTCTGTGTTTCATCAACACTCTGATAGACCACAGATTACAGAATGCCACCAGATGTGCATCGGAAACTACTACTGGACTTCCAGGGAACGATCAAAGCGTAGACTGTTTGGGACATTACACCCATGGAGGAAAGTGCGCATGGTGACTGTTGTATTCAATCCCGATGCATTTTCTGTGTTTCATCAACATTCTGATAGTCCACAGATTACAGAATGCCACGAGATGAGCATCGGAAACTACTACTGGTCTTCCAGGGAACGATCAAAGCGTAGACTGTTTGAGAATTACTCCCATGGAGGAAAGTGCACATGGTGTCTGTTGTATTCAATCCCGATGCAATTTCTGTGTTTCAACAATACTCTGATACTCCACAGATTACAGAATGCCTCCAGATGTGCATCGGAAACTACTACTGGTCTTCCAGGGAACGATCAAAGCGTAGACAGTGTGAGACATTACTCCCGTGGAGGAAAGTGCGCAGGGTGACTGTTGTATTCAATCCCGAAGCAATTTCTGTGTTTCATCAACACTCTGATAGTCCACAGATTACAGAATGCCTCCAGATGGTCATCGGAAATTTCTACTGTTCTTCCAGGTAACGATCAAAGCGTAGACTATTTGATACATTACTTTTATGCAGGAATGTGCACTTGGTGACTGTTGTATTCAATCCCGATGCAATTTCTGTGTTTCATCAACACTCTGATAATCCACAGATTACAGAATACCTCCAGATGTGCATCGGAAACTACTACTGGTCTTCCAGGGAACGATCAAAGCGTAGACTGTTGGAGACATACCTCCCGTGGAGGAAAGTGCTCATGGTGACTGTTGTATTCAATCCCGATGAAATATCTGTGTTTCATCAACACTCTGATAGACCACAGATTACAAAATGCCACCAGATGTGCATCGGAAACTACTATTGGTCTTCCAGGGAACGATCAAAGCGTAGACTGTTTGAGAATTACTCCCACGGAGGAAAGGGCGCATGGTGACTGTTGTATTCAATCCCGATGCAATTTCTGTGTTTCATCAACACTCTGATACTCCGCAGATTACAGAATGCATCCAGATGTGCATCGGAAACTACTACTGGACTTCCAGGGAACGATCAAAGCGTAAACTCCTTGAGACATTACTACCGTGGAGGAAAGTGCGCATGGTGACTGTTGTATTCAATCACAATGCATATTCTGTGTTTCATCAACACTCTGATAGTCCACAGATTACAGAATGCCGCGAGATGTGCATCGGAAACTACTAATGGTCTTCCTGGGAACGATCCTAACGTAGACTGTTTGGGACATTACTCCCATGGAGGAAAGTGCGGATGGTGACTGTTGTATTCAATCCCGATGCGATTTCTGTGTTTCATCAACACTCTGATAGTCCACAGATTACAGAATGACTCCCGATGTGCATCGGAAACTCCTACTGGTCTTCCAGGGAACGATCAAAGCGTAGACTGTTTGGGACATTACTCCCATGGAGGAAAGTGCGCATGGTGACTGTTGTATTCAATCCCGATGCAATTTCTGTGATTCATAAACACTCTGATAGTTCACAGATTACAGAATGCCTCCAGATTTTAATCGGAAAGTACTACTGGTCTTCCAGGGAACGATCAAAGCGTAGACTGTTTGAGACATTACTCCTATGGAGGAAAGTGCGCATGGTGACTGTTGTATTCAATCCCGATGCAATTTCTGTGTTTCATCAACACTCTGATAGTCCACTGATTACAGAAAGCCTCCAGATGTGCATCGGCAACTACTACTGGTCTTCCAGGGAACGATCAAAGCGTAGACTGTTAGAGACATTACTCCCATGGAGGAAAGTGCGCATGGTGACTGCTGTATTCAATCCCGATGCAATTTCTGTGTTTCATCAACACTCTGATAGTCCACAGATTACAGAATGCCTCTAGATGAGTATCGGAAACTTCTACTGGTCTTCCAGGAAACGATCAAAGCGTAGACTGTTTGAGTCATTACTTCCATGGAGGAAAGTTCTCATGGTGACTGTTGTATTCAATCCCGATGCAATTTCTGTGTTTCATCAACACTCTGATAGCCCACAGATTACAGAATGCCTCCAGATGTGCATCGGAAACTACTACTGGTCTTACAGGGAACGATCAAAGCGTAGACTGTTTGAGATAGTAATTTTATGGAGGAATAAGAGCATGGTGACTGTTGTATTCAATACCGATGCAATTTCTGTGTTTCATCAACACTCTGATAGTCCACAGATTACAGAATGCCTCCAGATGTGCATCGGAAACTACTACTGGTCTTTCAGGGAACGATCAAAGCGTAAACTCTTTGAGACATTTCTCACATGAAGGAAAGTGCGCATGGTAACTGTTGTATTTAATCCCGTGGCATTTTCTGTGTTTCATCAACACTCTGATAGTCCACAGATTACAGAATGCCACGAGATGTGCATCAGAAACTACTACTGGCCTTCCCGGGAACGATCAAAGCGTAGACTGTTTCAGACATTACTCCCATCCAGGAAAGTGCGCATGGTGACTGTTGTATTCAATCCCGAAGCAATTTCTGTGTTTAGTCAACCCTCTGATAGTCCACAGATTACAGAATGCCCCCAGATGTGCATCGGAAACTACTACTCGTCTTCCAGGGAACGATCAAAGCGTAGACTGTTTGAGAATTACTCCCATGAAGGAAAGTGCGCATGGTGACTGTTGTATTCAATCCCGATGCAATTTCTGTGTTTCATCAACACTCTGGTAGTCCACAGATTACAGAAAGACTCCAGATGTGCATCGGAAACTACTACTGGTCTTCCAGGGAACGATCAAAGCGTAGACTGTTTGAGACATTACAGCTGTGGAGGAAAGTGCGCAGGGTGACTGTTGTATTCAATCCCGAAGCAATTTCTGTGTTTCATCAACACTCTGATAGTCCACAGATTACAGAATGCCTCCAGATGGTCATCGGAAATTTCTACTGTTCTTCCAGGTAACGATCAAAGCGTAGACTATTTGATACATTACTTTTATGCAGGAATGTGCACTTGGTGACTGTTGTATTCAATCCCGATGCAATTTCTGTGTTTCATCAACACTCTGATAATCCACAGATTACAGAATACCTCCAGATGTGCATCGGAAACTACTACTGGTCTTCCAGGGAACGATCAAAGCGTAGACTGTTGGAGACATACCTCCCGTGGAGGAAAGTGCTCATGGTGACTGTTGTATTCAATCCCGATGAAATATCTGTGTTTCATCAACACTCTGATAGACCACAGATTACAAAATGCCACCAGATGTGCATCGGAAACTACTATTGGTCTTCCAGGGAACGATCAAAGCGTAGACTGTTTGAGAATTACTCCCACGGAGGAAAGGGCGCATGGTGACTGTTGTATTCAATCCCGATGCAATTTCTGTGTTTCATCAACACTCTGATACTCCGCAGATTACAGAATGCATCCAGATGTGCATCGGAAACTACTACTGGACTTCCAGGGAACGATCAAAGCGTAAACTCCTTGAGACATTACTACCATGGAGGAAAGTGCGCATGGTGACTGTTGTATTCAATCACAATGCATATTCTGTGTTTCATCAACACTCTGATAGTCCACAGATTACAGAATGCCGCGAGATGTGCATCGGAAACTACTAATGGTCTTCCTGGGAACGATCCTAACGTAGACTGTTTGGGACATTACTCCCATGGAGGAAAGTGCGGATGGTGACTGTTGTATTCAATCCCGTTGCGATTTCTGTGTTTCATCAACACTCTGATAGTCCACAGATTACAGAATGCCTCCCGATGTGCATCGGAAACTCCTACTGGTCTTCCAGGGAACGATCAAAGCGTAGACTGTTTGGGACATTACTCCCATGGAGGAAAGTGCGCATGGTGACTGTTGTATTCAATCCCGATGCAATTTCTGTGATTCATAAACACTCTGATAGTTCACAGATTACAGAATGCCTCCAGATTTTAATCGGAAACTACTACTGGTCTTCCAGGGAACGATCAAAGCGTAGACTGTTTGAGACATTACTCCTATGGAGGAAAGTGCGCATGGTGACTGTTGTATTCAATCCCGATGCAATTTCTGTGTTTCATCAACACTCTGATAGTCCACTGATTACAGAAAGCCTCCAGATGTGCATCGGCAACTACTACTGGTCTTCCAGGGAACGATCAAAGCGTAGACTGTTAGAGACATTACTCCAATGGAGGAAAGTGCGCATGGTGACTGCTGTATTCAATCCCGATGCAATTTCTGTGTTTCATCAACACTCTGATAGTCCACAGATTACAGAATGCCTCCAGATGTGTATCGGAAACTTCTACTGGTCTTCCAGGAAACGATCAAAGCATAGACTGTTTGAGACATTACTTCCATGGAGGAAAGTTCTCATGGTGACTGTTGTATTCAATCCCGATGCAATTTCTGTGTTTCATCAACACTCTGATAGCCCACAGATTACAGAATGCCTCCAGATGTGCATCGGAAACTACTACTGGTCTTACAGGGAACGATCAAAGCGTAGACTGTTTGAGATATTACTTTTATGGAGGAATAAGAGCATGGTGACTGTTGTATTCAATACCGATGCAATTTCTGTGTTTCATCAACACTCTGATAGTCCACAGATTACAGAATGCCTCCAGATGTGCATCGGAAACTACTACTGGTCTTTCAGGGAACGATCAAAGCGTAAACTCTTTGAGACATTTCTCACATGAAGGAAAGTGCGCATGGTAACTGTTGTATTTAATCCCGTGGCATTTTCTGTGTTTCATCAACACTCTGATAGTCCACAGATTACAGAATGCCACGAGATGTGCATCAGAAACTACTACTGGCCTTCCCGGGAACGATCAAAGCGTAGACTGTTTCAGACATTACTCCCATCCAGGAAAGTGCGCATGGTGACTGTTGTATTCAATCCCGAAGCAATTTCTGTGTTTAATCAAACCTCTGATAGTCCACAGATTACAGAATGCCCCCAGATGTGCATCGGAAACTACTACTGGTCTTCCAGGGAACGATCAAAGCGTAGACTGTTTGAGAATTACTCCCATGAAGGAAAGTGCGCATGGTGACTGTTGTATTCAATCCCGATGCAATTTCTGTGTTTCATCAACACTCTGGTAGTCCACAGATTACAGAAAGACTCCAGATGTGCATCGGAAACTACTACTGGTCTTCCAGGGAACGATCAAAACGTAGACTGTTTGAAACATTACTCCCATGGAGGTAAGTGCGCATGGTGGCTGTTGTATTCAATCGCGATGAAATATCTGTGTTTCATCAACACTCTAATAGTCCACAGATTACAGAATGCTTCCAGATGTTCATCGGAAACTACTACCGGTCTTCCAGGGAACGATCAAAGCGTAGACCGTTTGAGACATTACTTTTATGGAGGAACGTGCTCATGGTGACTGTTGTATTCAATCCCGATGCAATTTCTGTGTTTCATCAACACTCTGATAGTCCAAAGATTACAGAAAGCCTCCAGATGTGCATCGGAAACTACTACTGGTCTTCCAGGGAACGATCAAAGCGTAGACTGTTAGAGACATTACTCCCATGGAGGAAAGTGCGCATGGTGACTATTGTATTCAATCCCGATGCAATTTCAGTGTTTCATCAACACTCTGATAGTCCACTGATTACGGAAAGCCTCCAGATGTGCATCGCAAACTACTACTGGTCTTCCAGGGAACGATCAAAGCGTAGACTGTTAGAGACATTACTCCCATGGAGGAAAGTGCGCAAGGTGACTGCTGTATTCAATCCCGATGCAATTTCTGTGTTTCATCAACACTCTGATAGTCCACAGATTACAGAATGCCTCCAGATGTGCATCGGAAACTACTACTGGTCTTCCAGGGAACGATCAAAGCGTAGACTGTTTGAGAATTACTCCCATGAAAGAAAGTGCGCATGGTGACTGTTGTATTCAATCCCGATGCAATTTCTGTGTTTCATCAACACTCTGGTAGTCCACAGATTACAGAAAGCCTCCAGATGTGCATCGGGGACTACTACTGTTCTTCCAGGGAACGATCAAAGCGTAGACTGTTTGAGAATTACTCCCATGGAGGAAAGTGCGCATGGTGTCTGTTGTATTCATTCCCGATGCAATTTCTGTGTTTCATCAACACTCTGATACTCCACAGATTACAGAATGCCTCCAGATGTGCATCGGAAACTACTACTGGTCTTCCAGGGAACGATCAAAGCGTAGACAGTTTGAGACATTACTCCCGTGGAGGAATGTGCGCATGGTGACTGTTGTATTCAATCCCGATGCAATTTCTGTGTTTCATCAACACTCTGATAGTCCACAGATTACAGAATGCCTCCAGATGTTCTTCGGAAACTACTGCTGGTCTTCCAGGGAACGATCAAAGCGTAGACTGTTTGAGACATTACAGCTGTGGTGGAAAGTGCGCAGGGTGACTGTTGTATTCAATCCCGAAGCAATTTCTGTGTTTCATCAACACTCTGATAGTCCACAGATTACAGAATGCCTCCAGATGGTCATCGGAAATTTTATTCTGGTCTTCCAGGTAACGATCAAAGCGTAGACTATTTGATACATTACTTTTTTGCAGGAATGTGCACTTGGTGACTGTTGTATTCAATCCCGATGCAATTTCTGTGTTTCATCAACACTCTGATAGTCCACAGATTACAAAATGCCTCCAGATGTGTATCGGAAACTTCTACTGGTCTTCCAGGAAACGATCAAAGCATAGACTGTTTGAGACATTACTTCCATGGAGGAAAGTTCTCATGGTGACTGTTGTATTCAATCCCGATGCAATTTCTGTGTTTCATCAACACTCCGATAGCCCACAGATTACAGAATGCCTCCAGATGTGCATCGGAAACTACTACTGGTCTTACAGGGAACGATCAAAGCGTAGACTGTTTGAGATATTACTTTTATGGAGGAATAAGAGCATGGTGACTGTTGTATTCAATACCGATGCAATTTCTGTGTTTCATCAACACTCTGATAGTCCACAGATTACAGAATGCCTCCAGATGGGCATCGGAAACTACTACTGGTCTTTCAGGGAACGATCAAAGCGTAAACTCTTTGAGACATTTCTCACATGAAGGAAAGTGCGCATGGTAACTGTTGTATTTAATCCCGTGGCATTTTCTGTGTTTCATCAACACTCTGATAGTCCACAGATTACAGAATGCCACGAGATGTGCATCAGAAACTACTACTGGCCTTCCCGGGAAAGATCAAAGCGTAGACTGTTTCAGACATTACTCCCATCCAGGAAAGTGCGCATGGTGACTGTTGTATTCAATCCCGAAGCAATTTCTGTGTTTAATCAAACCTCTGATAGTCCACAGATTACAGAATGCCCCCAGATGTGCATCGGAAACTACTACTGGTCTTCCAGGGAACGATCAAAGCGTAGACTGTTTGAGAATTACTCCCATGAAGGAAAGTGCGCATGGTGACTGTTGTATTCAATCCCGATGCAATTTCTGTGTTTCATCAACACTCTGGTAGTCCACAGATTACAAAAAGACTCCAGATGTGCATCGGAAACTACTACTGGTCTTCCAGGGAATGATCAAAACGTAGACTGTTTGAAACATTACTCCCATGGAGGAAAGTGCGCATGGTGGCTGTTGTATTCAATCCCGATGAAATATCTGTGTTTCATCAACACTCTAATAGTCCACAGATTACAGAATGCCTCCAGATGTTCATCGGAAACTACTACCGGTCTTCCAGGGAACGATCAAAGCGTAGACCGTTTGAGACATTACTTTTATGGAGGAACGTGCTCATGGTGACTGTTGTATTCAATCCCGATGCAATTTCTGTGTTTCATCAACACTCTGATAGTCCACAGATTACAGAAAGCCTCCAGATGTGCATCGGAACCTACTAATGGTCTTCCAGGGAACGATCAAAGCGTAGACTGTTAGAGACATTACTCCCATGGAGGAAAGTGCGCATGGTGACTATTGTATTCAATCCCGATGCAATTTCAGTGTTTCATCAACACTCTGATAGTCCACTGATTACGGAAAGCCTCCAGATGTGCATCGCAAACTACTACTGGTCTTCCAGGAAACGATCAAAGCGTAGACTGTTAGAGACATTACTCCCATGGAGGAAAGTGCGCAAGGTGACTGCTGTATTCAATCCCGATGCAATTTCTGTGTTTCATCAACACTCTGGTAGTCCACAGATTACAGAAAGCCTCCAGATGTGCATCGGGGACTACTACTGTTCTTCCAGGGAACGATCAAAGCGTAGACTGTTTGAGAATTACTCCCATGGAGGAAAGTGCGCATGGTGTCTGTTGTATTCAATCCCGATGCAATTTCTGTGTTTCATCAACACTCTGATACTCCACAGATTACAGAATGCCTCCAGATGTGCATCGGAAACTACTACTGGTCTTCCAGGGAACGATCAAAGCGTAGACAGTTTGAGACATTACTCCCGTGGAGGAATGTGCGCATGGTGACTGTTGTATTCAATCCCGATGCAATTTCTGTATTTCATCAACACTCTGATAGTCCACAGATTACAGAATGCCTCCAGATGTTCTTCGGAAACTACTGCTGGTCTTCCAGGGAACGATCAAAGCGTAGACTGTTTGAGACATTACAGCTGTGGAGGAAAGTGCGCAGGGTGACTGTTGTATTCAATCCCGAAGCAATTTCTGTGTTTCATCAACACTCTGATAGTCCACAGATTACAGAATGCCTCCAGATGGTCATCGGAAATTTTATTCTGGTCTTCCAGGTAACGATCAAAGCGTAGACTATTTGATACATTACTTTTTTGCAGGAATGTGCACTTGGTGACTGTTGTATTCAATCCCGATGCAATTTCTGTGTTTCATCAACACTCTGATAATCCACAGATTACAGAATACCTCCAGATGTGCATCGGAAACTACTACTGGACTTCCAGGGAACGATCAAAGCGTAGACTGTTGGAGACATACCTCCCGTGGAGGAAAGCGCTCATGGTGACTGTTGTATTCAATCCCGATGAAATATCTGTGTTTCATCAACACTCTGATAGACCACAGATTACAGAATGCCACCAGATGTGCATCGGAAACTACTATTGGTCTTCCAGGGAACGATCAAAGCGTAGACTGTTTGAGAATTACTCCCACTGAGGAAAGGGCGCATGGTGACTGTTGTATTCAATCCCGATGCAATTTCTGTGTTTCATCAACACTCTGATACTCCGCAGATTACAGAATGCATCCAGATGTGCATCGGAAACTACTACTGGACTTCCAGGGAACGATCAAAGCGTAAACTCCTTGAGACATTACTACCATGGAGGAAAGTGCGCATGGTGACTGCTGTATTCAATCCCGATGCAATTTCTGTGTTTCATCAACACTCTGATAGTCCACAGATTACAGAATGCCTCCAGATGTGTATTGGAAACTTCTACTGGTCTTCCAGGGAACGATCAAAGCGTAGACTGTTTGAGACATTACTCCCATGGAGGGAAGTTCTCATGGTGACTGTTGTATTCAATCCCGATCCAATTTCTGTGTTTCATCAACACTCTGATAGCCCACAGATTACAGAATGCCTCCAGATGTGCATCGGAAACTACTACTGGTCTTACAGGGAACGATCAAAGCGTAGACTGTTTGAGACATTACTCCTATGGAGGAAAGTGCGCATGGTGACTGTTGTATTCAATCCCGATGCAATTTCTGTGTTTCATCAACACTCTGATAGTCCACTGGTTACAGAAAGCCTCCAGATGTGCATCGGCAACTACTACTGGTCTTCCAGGGAACGATCAAAGCGTAGACTGTTAGAGACATTACTCCCGTGGAGGAAAGTGCGTATGGTGACTGCTGTATTCAATCCCGATGCAATTTCTGTGTTTCATCAACACACTGATAGTCCACAGATTGCAGAATGCCTCCAGATGTGTATTGGAAACTTCTACTGGTCTTCCAGGGAACGATCAAAGCGTAGACTGTTTGAGACATTACTCCCATGGAGGAAAGTTCTCATGGTGACTGTTGTATTCAATCCCGATGCAATTTCTGTGTTTCATCAACACTCTGATAGCCCACAGATTACAGAATGCCTCCAGATGTGCATCGGAAACTACTACTGGTCTTTCAGGGAACGATCAAAGCGTAAACTCTTTGAGACAAAACTCACATGAAGGAAAGTGCGCATGGTAACTGTTGTATTTAATCCCGTGGCATTTTCTGTGTTTCATCAACACTCTGATAGTCCACAGATTACAGAATGCCACGAGATGTGCATCAGAAACTACTACTGGCCTTCCCGGGAACGATCAAAGCGTAGACTGTTTCAGACATTAATCCCATCTAGGATAGTGCGCATGGTGACTGTTGTATTCAATCCCGAAGCAATTTCTGTGTTTCATCAACCCTCTGATAGTCCACAGATTACAGAATGCCCCCAGATGTGCATCGGAAACTACTACTGGTCTTCCAGGGAACGATCAAAGCGTAGACTGTTTGAGAATTACTCCCATGAAGGAAAGTGCGCATGGTGACTGTTGTATTCAATCCCGATGCAATTTCTGTGTTTCATCAACACTCTGGTAGTCCACAGATTACAGAAAGCCTCCAGATGTGCATCGGAAACTACTACTGGTCTTCCAGGGAACGATCAAAACGTAGACTGTTTGAGACATTACTCCCATGGAGGTAAGTGCGCATGGTGGCTGTTGTATTCAATCCCGATGAAATATCTGTGTTTCATCAACACTCTAATAGTCCACAGATTACAGAATGCCTCCAGATGTTCATCGGAAACTACTACCGGTCTTCCAGGGAACGATCAAAGCGTAGACCGTTTGAGACATTACTTTTATGGAGGAACGTGCTCATGGTGACTGTTGTATTCAATCCCGATGCAATTTCTGTGTTTCATCAACACTCTGATAGTCCACAGATTACAGAAAGCCTCCAGATGTGCATCGGAAACTACTACTGGTCTTCCAGGGAACGATCAAAGCGTAGACTGTTAGAGACATTACTCCCATGGAGGAAAGTGCGCATGGTGACTGTTGTATTCAATCCCGATGCAAATTCAGTGTTTCATCAACACTCTGATAGTCCACTGATTACGGAAAGCCTCCAGATGTGCATCGCAAACTACTACTGGTCTTCCAGGGAACGATCAAAGTGTAGACTGTTTGAGAATTACTCCCACTGAGGAAAGGGCGCATGGTGACTGTTGTATTCAATCCCGATGCAATTTCTGTGTTTCATCAACACTCTGATACTCCGCAGATTACAGAATGCATCCAGATGTGCATCGGAAACTACTACTGGACTTCCAGGGAACGATCAAAGCGTAAACTCCTTGAGACATTACTACCATGGAGGAAAGTGCGCATGGTGACTGTTGTATTCAATCACGATGCATTTTCTGTGTTTCATCAACACTCTGATAGTCCACAGATTACAGAATGCCGCGAGATGTGCATCGGAAACTACTAATTTTCTTCCTGGGAACGATCCAAATGTAGACTGTTTGGGACATTATTCCCATGGAGGAAAGTGCAGATGGTGACTGTTGTATTCAATCCCGATGCGATTTCTGTGTTTCATCAACACTCTGATAGTCCACAGATTACAGAATGCCTTCCGATGTGCATCGGAAACTACTACTGGTCTTCCAGGGAACGATCAAAGCGTAGACTGTTTGGGACATTACTCCCATGGAGGAAAGTGCGCATGGTGACTGTTGTATTCAATCCCGATGCAATTTCTGTGATTCATAAACACTCTAATAGTTCACAGATTACAGAATGCCTCCAGATTTTAATCGGAAACTACTACTCGTCTTCCAGGGAACGATCAAAGCGTAGACTGTTTGAGACATTACTCCTATGGAGGAAAGTGCGCATGGTGACTGTTGTATTCAATCCCAATGCAATTTCTGTGTTTCATCAACACTCTGATAGTCCACTGGTTACAGAAAGCCTCCAGATGTGCATCGGCAACTACTACTGGTCTTCCAGGGAACGATCAAAGCGTAGACTGTTAGAGACATTACTCCCATGGAGGAAAGTGCGCATGGTGACTGCTGTATTCAATCCCGATGCAATTTCTGTGTTTCATCAACACTCTGATAGTCCACAGATTACAGAATGCCTCCAGATGTGTATTGGAAACTTCTACTGGTCTTCCAGGGAACGATCAAAGCGTAGACTGTTTGAGACATTACTCCCATGGAGGAAAGTTCTCATGGTGACTGTTGTATTCAATCCCGATGCAATTTCTGTGTTTCATCAACACTCTGATAGCCCACAGATTACAGAATGCCTCCAGATGTGCATCGGAAACTACTACTGGTCTTACAGGGAACGATCAAAGCGTAGACTGTTTGAGACATAACTCCTATGGAGGAAAGTGCGCATGGTGACTGTTGTATTCAATCCCGATGCAATTTCTGTGTTTCATCAACACTCTGATAGTCCACTGGTTACAGAAAGCCTCCAGATGTGCATCGGCAACTACTACTGGTCTTCCAGGGAACGATCAAAGCGTAGACTGTTAGAGACATTACTCCCATGGAGGAAAGTACGCATGGAGACTGCTGTATTCAATCCCGATGCAATTTCTGTGTTTCATCAACACTCTGATAGTCCACAGATTACAGAATGCCTCCAGATGTGCATCGGAAACTACTACTGGTCTTCCAGGGAACGATCAAAGCGTAGACTGTTTGGGACATTACTCCCATGGAGGAAAGTGCGCATGGTGACTGTTGTATTCAATCCCGATGCAATTTCTGTGATTCATAAACACTCTAATAGTTCACAGATTACAGAATGCCTCCAGATTTTAATCGGAAACTACTACTGGTCTTCCAGGGAACGATCAAAGCGTAGACTGTTTGAGACATTACTCCTATGGAGGAAAGTGCGCATGGTGACTGTTGTATTCAATCCCGATGCAATTTCTGTGTTTCATCAACACTCTGATAGTCCACTGGTTACAGAAAGCCTCCAGATGTGCATCGGCAACTACTACTGGTCTTCCAGGGAACGATCAAAGCGTAGACTGTTAGAGACATTACTCCCATGGAGGAAAGTGCGCATGGTGAATGCTGTATTCAATCCCGATGCAATTACTGTGTTTCATCAACACTCTGATAGTCCACAGATTACAGAATGCCTCCAGATGTGTATTGGAAACTTCTACTGGTCTTCCAGGGAACGATCAAAGCGTAGACTGTTTGAGACATTACTCCCATGGAGGAAAGTTCTCATGGTGACTGTTGTATTCAATCCCGATGCAATTTCTGTGTTTCATCAACACTCTGATAGCCCACAGATTACAGAATGCCTCCAGATGTGCATCGGAAACTACTACTGGTCTTACAGGGAACGATCAAAGCGTAGACTGTTTGAGATATTACTTTCATGGAGGAATAAGAGCATGGTGACTGTTGTATTCAATCCCGATGCAATTTCTGTGTTTCATCAACACTCTGATAGTCCAAAGATTACAGAATGCCTCCAGATGTGCATCGGAAACTACTACTGGTCTTTCAGGGAACGATCAAAGCGTAAACTCTTTGAGACAATACTCACATGAAGGAAAGTGCGCATGGTAACTGTTGTATTTAATCCCGTGGCATTTTCTGTGTTTCATCAACACTCTGATAGTCCATAGAGTACAGAATGCCACGAAATGTGCATCAGAAACTACTACTGGCCTTCCCGGGAACGATCAAAGCGTAGACTGTTTCGGACATTAATCCCATCCAGGAAAGTGCGCATGGTGACTGTTGTATTCAATCCCGAAGCAATTTCTGTGTTTCATCAACCCTCCGATAGTCCACAGATTACAGAATGCCCCCAGATGTGCATCGGAAACTACTACTGGTCTTCCAGGGAACGATCAAAGCGTAGACTGTTTGAGAATTACTCCCATGAAGGAAAGTGCGCATGGTGACTGTTGTATTCAATCCCGATGCAATTTCTGTGTTTCATCAACACTCTGGTAGTCCACAGATTACAGAAAGCCTCCAGATGTGCATCGGAAACTACTACTGGTCTTCCAGGGAACGATCAAAACGTAGACTGTTTGAGACATTACTCCCATGGAGGAAAGTGCGCATGGTGGATGTTGAATTCAATCCCGATGAAATATCTGTGTTTCATCAACACTCTAATAGTCCACAGATTACAGAATACCTCCAGATGTTCATCGGAAACTACTACCGGTCTTCCAGGGAACGATCAAAGTGTAGACTGTTTGAGACATTACTTTTATGGAGGAACGTGCTAATGGTGACTGTTGTATTCAATCCCGATGCAATTTCTGTGTTTCATCAACACTCTGATAGTCCACAGATTACAGAAAGCCTCCAGATGTGCATCGGAAACTACTACTGGTCTTCCAGGGAACGATCAAAGCGTAGACTGTTAGAGACATTACTCCCATGGAGGAAAGTGCGCATGGTGACTGTTGTATTCAATCCCGATGCAAATTCAGTGTTTCATCAACACTCTGATAGTCCACTGATTACGGAAAGCCTCCAGATGCGCATCGCAAACTACTACTGGTCTTCCAGGTAACGATCAAAGCGTAGACTGTTAGAGACATTACTCCCATGGAGGAAAGTGCGCAAGGTGACTGCTGTATTCAATCCCGATGCAATTTCTGTGTTTCATCAACACTCTGATAGTCCACAGATTACAGAAAGCCTCCAGATGTGCATCGGAAACTACTACTGGTATTTCAGGGAACGATCAAAGCGTAAACTCTTTGGGACATTACTCCCATGGAGGAAAGTGCGCATGGTAACTGTTGTAATCAATCCGATGCATTGTCTGTGTTTCATCAACACTCTGATACTCCACAGATTACAGAATGCCTCCAGATGTGCATCGGAAATTACCACTGGTCTTCCGGGGAACGATCAAAGCGTAGACTGTTAGAGACATTACTCCCATGGAGGAAAGTGCGCATGGTAATTGTGGTATTCAAAACCCGATGCAATTTCTGTGTTTCATCAACACTCTGATACTCCACAGATTACAGAATGCCAGCAATTGTGCATCGGAAACTACTACTGGTCTTCCAGGGAACGATCAAATAGTAGATTGTTTGAGAATTGCTGCCATGGAGGAGAGTGCGCATGGTAACTGTTGTATTCAATCCCGATGCAATTTCTGTGTTTCATCAACACTCTGATAGTCCACAGATTACAGAAAGCCTCCAGATGTGCATCGGAAACTACTACTGGTCTTCCAGTTAACGATCAAAGCGTAGACTGTTTGAGACATTACTCCCTTGGAGGAAAGTGCGCATGGTAACTGTGGTATTCAAAACCCGATGCAATTTCTGTGTTTCATCAACACTCTGAAATTCCACAGATTACAGAATGCCTCCAGATGAGCATCGGAAACTACTACTGGTCTTCCAGGGAACGATCAAAGCGTAGACTGTTTGAGACATTACTCCCATGGAGGAAAGTGCGCATTCATATTGTTGTATTCAATCCCGATGCGATTTCTGTGTTTCATCAACACTCTGATAGTCCACAGATTACAGAATGCCTCCCGATGTGCATCGAAAACTACTACTGGTCTTCCAGGGAACGATCAAAGCGTAGACTGTTTGGGACATTACTCCCATGGAGGAAAGTGCGCATGGTGACTGTTGTATTCAATCCCGATGCAATTTCTGTGATTCATAAACACTCTAATAGTTCACAGATTACAGAATGCCTCCAGATTTTAATCGGAAACTACTACTGGTCTTCCAGGGAACGATCAAAGCGTAGACTGTTTGAGACATTACTCCTATGGAGGAAAGTGCGCATGGTGACTGTTGTATTCAATCCCGATGCATTTTCTGTGTTTCATCAACACTCTGATAGTCCACTGGTTACAGAAAGCCTCCAGATATGCATCGGCAACTACTATTGGTCTTCCAGGGAACGATCAAAGCGTAGACTCTTAGAGACATTACTCCCATGGAGGAAAGTGCGCATGGTGACTGCTGTATTCAATCTCGATGCAATTTCTGTGTTTCATCAACACTCTGATAGTCCACAGATTACACAATGCCTCCAGATGTGTATCGGAAACTTCTACTGGTCTTCCAGGGAACGATCAAAGCGTAGACTGTTTGAGACATTACTCCCATGGAGGAAAGTTCTCATGGTGACTGTTGTATTCAATGCCGATGCAATTTCTGTGTTTCATCAACACTCTGATAGCCCACAGATTACAGAATGCCTCCAGATGAGCATCGGAAACTACTACTGGTCTTACAGGGAACGATCAAAGCGTAGACTGTTTGAGATATTACTTTTATGGAGGAATAAGAGCATGGTGACTGTTGTATTCAATCCCGATGCAATTTCTGTGTTTCATCAACACTCTGATAGTCCACAGATTACAGAATGCCACGAGATGTGCATCGGAAACTACTACTGGCCTTCCCGGGAACGATCAAAGCGCAGACTGTTTCAGACATTACTCCCATCCAGGAAAGTGCGCATGGTGACTGTTGTATTCAATCCCGAAGCAATTTCTGTGTTTCGTCAACCCTCTGATAGTCCACAGATTACAGAATGCCCCCAGATGTGCATCGGAAACTACTACTGGTCTTCCAGGGAACGATCAAAGCGTAGACTGTTTGAGAATTACTCCCATGAAGGAAAGTGCGCATGGTGACTGTTGTATTCAATCCCGATGCAATTTCTGTGTTTCATCAACACTCTGGTAGTCCAGAGATTACAGAAAGCCTCCAGATGTGCATCGGAAACTACTACTGGTCTTCCAGGGAACGATCAAAACGTAGACTGTTTGAGACATTACTCCCATGGAGGAAAGTGCGCATGGTGGCTGTTGTATTCAACCCCGATGAAATATCTGTGTTTCATCAACACTCTAATAGTCCACAGATTACAGAATGCCTCCAGATGTTCATCGGAAACTACTACCGGTCTTCCAGGGAACGATCAAAGCGTAGACCGTTTGAGACATTACTTTTATGGAGGAACGTGCTCATGGTGACAGTTGTATTCAATCCCGATGCAATTTCTGTGTTTCATCAACACTATGATAGTCCACAGATTACTGAAAGCCACCAGATGTGCATCGGAAACTACTACTGGTCTTCCAGGGAACGATCAAAGCGTAGACTGTTAGAGACATTACTCCCATGGGGGAAAGTGCGCATGGTGACTGTTGTATTCAATCCCGAAGCAATTTCAGTGTTTCATCAACACTCTGATAGTCCACTGATTACGGAAAGCCTCCAGATGTGCATCGCAAACTACTACTGGTCTTCCAGGGAACGATCAAAGCGTAGACTGTTAGAGACATTACTCCCATGGAGGAAAGTGCGCAAGGTGACTGTTGTATTCAATCCCGATGCAATTTCGGTGTTTCATCAACACTCTGATAGTACACCGATTACAGATTGCCTCCAGATGTGCATCGGAAACTACTACTGGTATTTCAGGGAACGATCAAAGCGTAAACTCTTTGGGACATTACTCCCATGGAGGAAAGTGCGCATGGTAACTGTTGTAATCAATCCGATGCATTGTCTGTGTTTCATCAACACTCTGATAGTAAACAGATTACAGAATGCCACCAGATGTGCATCGGAAACTACTACTGGTCTTACAGGGAACGATCAAATCGTAGACTGTTAGAGACATTACTCCCATGGAGGAAAGTGCGCATGGTAATTGTGGTATTCAAAACCCGATGCAATTTCTGTGTTTCATCAACACTCTGATACTCCACAGATTACAGAATGCCAGCAATTGTGCATCGGAAACTACTACTGGTCTTCCAGGGAACGATCAAATAGTAGATTGTTTGAGAATTACTGCCATGGAGGAAAGTGCGCATGGTAACTGTTGTATTCAATCCCGATGCAATTTCTGTGTTTCATCAACACTCTGATAGTCCACAGATTACAGAAAGCCTCCGGATGTGCATCGGAAACTACTACTGGTCTTCCAGTTAACGATCAAAGCGTAGACTGTTTGAGACATTACTCCCTTGGAGGAAAGTGCGCATGGTAACTGTGGTATTCAAAACCCGATGCAATTTCAGTGTTTCATCAACACTCTGATAGTCCACAGATTACAGAATGCCTCCAGATGAGCATCGGAAACTACTACTGGTCTTCCAGGGAACGATCAAAGCGTAGACTGTTTGAGACATTACTCCCATGGAGGAAAGTGCGCATGGATATTGTTGTATTCAATCCCGATGCAATTTCTGTGTTTCATCAACACTCTGAAACTCCACAGATTACAGAATGCCTCCAGATGAGCATCTGAAACTACTACTGGTCTTCCAGGGAACGATCACAGCGTAGACTGTTTGAGACATTACTCCCATGGAGGAAAGTGCGCATGGTGGTTGTTGTATTCAATCCCGATGCAATTTCTGTGTTTCATCAACACTCTGATAGTACACAGATTACAGAATGCCTCCAGATGTGCATCGGAAACTGCTACTGGTCTTCCAGGTAACGATCAAAGCGTTAACTCTTTGAAACATTACTCCCATGGAGGAAAGTGCGCATGGTGACTGTTGTATTCAATCTCGATGCAATTTCTGTGTTTCATCAATACTCTGATAGTCCACAGATTACAGAATGCCTCCAGATTTGCAATTGAAACTACTTCTGTTCTTCCAGGGAACGATCAAAGCGTAGACTGTTTAAGACATTACTCCCATGGAGGAAACTGCGCATGGAGACTGTTGTATTCAATCCCGAAGCAATTTCTGTGATTCATCAACACTCTGATAGTCCACAGATTACAGAATGCCTCCAGATGTGCATCGGAAACTACTACTGGCTTTTCAGGGAACGATCAAATCGTAAACTCTTTGGGACATTACTCCCATTGACGAAAGTGCGCATGGTAAAAGTTGTAATCAATCCCGATACATTTTCTGTGTTTCATCAACACTCTGATAGTCCACAGATTACAGAATGCCACCAGATGTGCATCGGAAACTACTACTGGTCTTCCAGTTAACGATCAAAGCGTAGACTGTTTGAGAAATTACTCCCATGGAGGAAAGTGCGCATGGTGGCTGTTGTATTCAATCCCGATGCAATTTCTGTGTTTCATCAACACTCTAATAGTCCACAGATTACAGAATGCCTCCAGATGTGCATCGGAAACTACTACTGGTCTTCAAGGGATCGATCGAAGCGTAGACTGTTTGAGCCATTACTCCCATGGAGAAAAGTGCGCATGGTGACTGTTGTATTCAATCCCGATGCAATTTCTGTGTTTCATCAACACTCTGATAGTCCACAGATTACAGAATGCCTCCAGATGTGCATCGGAAACTACTACTGGTCTTCCAGGGAACGATCAGATCGTAGACTGTTTGGGACATTACTCCCATGGAGGAATGTGCGCATGGTGACTGTTGTATTCAATCCCGATGCAATTTCTGTGTTTCATCAACACTCTGATAGTCCACAGATTACAGAATGCCTACTGATGTGCATCGGAAACTACTACTGGTCTTCCAGGGAACGATCAAAGCATAGACTGTTTGAGAATTACTCCCTTGGAGGAAAGTGCGCATGGTGAATGTTGTTTTCAATCCCGATGCAATTTCTGTGTTTCATCAACACACTGATAGTCCACAGATTACAGAATGCCTCCCGATGTGCATCGGAAACTACTACTGGTCTTCCGGGGAACGATCAGATCGTAGACTGTTTGGGTCATTACTCCCATGGAGGAAAGTGCGCAAGGTGACTGTTGTATTCAATCCCGATGCAATTTCTGTGTTTCATCAACACTCTGATAGTCCACAGATTACAGAATGCCTACCGATGTGCATCGGAAACTACTACAGGTCTTCCAGGGAACGATCAAAGCATAGACTGTTTGAGAATTACTCCCTTGGAGGAAAGTGCGCATGGTGAATGTTGTTTTCAATCCCGATGCAATTTCTGTGTTTCATCAACACTCTGATAGTCCACAGATTACAGAAAGCCTCCAGATGTGCATCGGAAACTACTACTGGCCTTCCAGGGGACGATCAAAGCATAGACTGTTAGAGACATTACTCCCATGGAGGAAAGTGCGCATGGTAAAAGTTGTATTCAATCCCGATGCAATTTCTGTGTTTCATCAACACTCTGATAGTCCACAGATTACAGAAAGCCTGCAGATGTGCATCGGAAACTGCTACTGGTCTTACAGGGAACGATCAAAGCGTAGACTGTTTGAGACATTACTCCCATGGAGGAAAGTTCTCATGGTGACTGTTGTATTCAATCCCGATGCAATTTCTGTGTTTCATCAACACTCTGATAGCCCACATATTACAGAATGCCTCCAGATGTGCATCGGAAACTACTACTGGTCTTACAGGGAACGATCAAAGCGTAGACTGTTTGAGATATTACTTTTATGGAGGAATAAGAGCATGGTGACTGTTGTATTCAATCCCGATGCAATTTCTGTGTTTCATCAACACTCTGATAGTCCACAGATTACAGAATGCCTCCAGATGTGCATCGGAAACTACTACTGGTCTTTCAGGGAACGATCAAAACGTAAACTCTTTGAGACATTACTCACATGAAGGAAAGTGCGCATGGTAACTGTTGTATTTAATCCCGTGGCATTTTCTGTGTTTCATCAACACTCTGATAGTGCACAGATTACAGAATGCCACGAGATGTGCATCAGAAACTACTACTGGCCTTCCCGGGAACGATCAAAGCATAGACTGTTTCAGACATTACTCCCATCCAGGAAAGTGCGCATGGTGACTGTTGTATTCAATCCCGAAGCAATTTCTGTGTTTCATCAACCCTCTGATAGTCCACAGATTACAGAATGCCCCCAGATGTGCATCGGAAACTACTACTGGTCTTCCAGGGAACGATCAAAACGTAGACTGTTTGAGAAGTACTCCCATGAAGGAAAGTGCGCATGGTGACTTTTGTATTCAATCCCGATGCAATTTCTGTGTTTCATCAACACTCTGGTAGTCCACAGATTACAGAAAGCCTCCAGATGTGCATCGGAAACTACTACTGGTCTTCCAGGGAACGATCAAAACGTAGACTGTTTGAGACATTACTCCCATGGAGGAAAGTGCGCATGGTGGCTGTTGTATTCAATCCCGATGAAATATCTGTGTTTCATCAACACTCTAATAGTCCACAGATTACAGAATGCCTCCAGATGTTCATCGGAAACTACTACCGGTCTTCCAGGGAACGATCAAAGCGTAGACCGTTTGAGACATTACTTTTATGGAGGAACGTGCTCATGGTGACTCTTGTATTCAATCCCGATGCAATTTCTGTGTTTCATCAACACTCTGATAGTCCACAGATTACAGAAAGCCTCCAGATGTGCATCGGAAACTACTACTGGTCTTCCAGGGAACGATCAAAGCGTAGACTGTTAGAGACATTACTCCCATGGAGGAAAGTGCGCATGGTGACTGTTGTATTCAATCCCGATGGAATTACTGTGTTTCATCAACACTCTGATAGTCCACTGATTACGGAAAGCCTCCAGATGTGCATCGCAAACTACTACTGGTCTTCCAGGGAACGATCAAAGCGTAGACTGTTAGAGACATTACTCCCATGGAGGAAAGTGCGCAAGGTGACTGCTGTATTCAATCCCGATGCAATTTCGGTGTTTCATCAACACTCTGATAGTACACCGATTACAGATTGCCTCCAGATGTGCATCGGAAACTACTACTGGTATTTCAGGGAACGATCAAAGCGTAAACTCTTTGGGACATTACTCCCATGGAGGAAAGTGCGCATGGTAACTGTTGTAATCAATCCGATGCATTGTCTGTGTTTCATCAACACTCTGATAGTCCACAGATTACAGAATGCCACCAGATGTGCATCGGAAACTACTACTGGTCTTCCAGGGAACGATCAAATCGTAGACTGTTTGAGAATTACTCCCATGGAGGAAAGTGCGCATTGTAACTGTTGTATTCAATCCCGATGCAATATCTGTGTTTCATCAACACTCTGATAGTCCACAGATTACAGAAAGCCTCCAGATGTGCATCGGAAACTACTACTGGTCTTCCAGGGAACGATCAAAGCGTAGACTGTTAGAGACATAACTCCCATGGAGGAATGTGCGCAAGGTGACTGCTGTATTCAATCCCGATGCAATTTCAATGTTTCATCAACACTCTGATAGTACACCGATTACAGATTGCCTCCAGATGTGCATCGGAAACTACTACTGGTATTTCAGGGAACGATCAAAGCGTAAACTCTTTGGGACATTACTCCCATGGAGGAAAGTGCGTATGGTAACTGTTGTAATCAATCCGATGCATTGTCTGTGTTTCATCAACACTCTGATAGTCCACAGATTACAGAATGCCACCAGATGTGCATCGGAAACTACTACTGGTCTTCCAGGGAACGATCAAATCGTAGACTGTTTGAGAATTACTCCCATGGAGGAAAGTGCGCATTGTAACTGTTGTATTCAATCCCGATGCAATATCTGTGTTTCATCAACACTCTGATAGTCCACAGATTACAGAAAGCCTCCAGATGTACATCGGAAACTACTACTGGTCTTCCAGGGAACGATCAAAGCGTAGACTGTTAGAGACATTACTCCCATGGAGGAAAGTGCGCATGGTAAATGTTGTATTCAATCCCGATGCAATATTTGTGTTTCATCAACACTCTGATACTCCGCAGATTACAGAATGCCTCCAGATGTGCATCGGAAATTACCACTGGTCTTCTGGGGAACGATCAAAGCGTAGACTGTTAGAGACATTACTCCCATGGAGGAAAGTGCGCATGGTAATTGTGGTATTCAAAACCCGATGCAATTTCTGTTTTTCATCAACACTCTGATACTCCACAGATTACAGAATGCCAGCAATTGTGCATCGGAAACTACTACTGGTCTTCCAGGGAACGATGAAATAGTAGATTGTTTGAGAAATACTGCCATGGAGGAAAGTGCGCATGGTAACTGTTGTATTAAATCCCGATGCAATTTCTGTGTTTCATCAACACTCTGATAGTCCACAGATTACAGAAAGTCTCCAGATGTGCATCGGAAACTACTACTGGTCTTCCAGTTAACGATCAAAGCGTACACTGTTTGAGACTTTACTCCCTTGGAGGAAAGTGCGCATGGTAACTGTGGTATTCAAAACCCGATGCAATTTCTGTGTTTCATCAACACTCTGAAATTCCACAGATTACACAATGCCTCCAGATGAGCATCGGAAACTACTACTGGTCTTCCAGGGAACGATCAAAGCGGAGACTGTTTGAGACATTACTCCCATGGAGGAAAGTGCGCATGGATATTGTTGTATTCAATCCCGATGCAATTTCTGTGTTTCATCAACACTCTGAAACTCCACAGATTACAGAATGCCTCCAGATGAGCATCTGAAACTACTACTGGTCTTCCAGGGAACGATCACAGCGTAGACTGTTTGAGACATTACTCCCATGGAGGAAAGTGCGCATGGTGGTTGTTGTATTCAATCCCGATGCAATTTCTGTGTTTCATCAACACTCTGATAGTACACAGATTACAGAATGCCTCCAGATGTGCATCGGAAACTGCTACTGGTCTTCCAGGGAACGATCAAAGCGTGAACTCTTTGAAACATTACTCCCATGGAGGAAAGTGCGCATGGTGACTGTTGTATTCAATCCCGAAGCAATTTCTGTGATTCATCAACACTCTGATAATCCACAGATTACAGAATGCCTCCAGATGTGCATCGGAAACTACTACTGGCTTTTCAGGGAACGATCAAATCGTAAACTCTTTGGGACATTACTCCCATTGAGGAAAGTGCGCATGGTAAATGTTGTAATCAATCCCGATACATTTTCTGTGTTTCATCAACACTCTGATAGTCCACAGATTACTGAATGCCACCAGATGTGCATCGGAAACTACTACTGGTCTTCCAGTTAACGATCAAAGCGTAGACTGTTTGAGAAATTACTCCCATGGAGGAAAGTGCGCATGGTGGCTGTTGTATTCAATCCCGATGCAATTTCTGTGTTTCATCAACACTCTAATAGTCCACAGATTACAGAATGCCTCCAGATGTGCATCGGAAACTACTACTGGTCTTCAAGGGAACGATCGAAGCGTAGACTGTTTGAGCCATTACTCCCATGGAGGAAAGTGCGCATGGTGACTGTTGTATAAAATCCCGATGCAATTTCTGTGTTTCATCAACACTCTGATAGTCCACAGATTACAGAATGCCTCCAGATGTGCATCGGAAACTACTACTGGTCTTCCAGGGAACGATCAGATCGTAGACTGTTTGGGACATTACTCCCATGGAGGAAAGTGCGCATGTTGACTGTTGTATTCAATCCCGATGCAATTTCTGTGTTTCATCAACACTCTGATAGTCCACAGATTACAGAATGCCTACCGATGTGCATCGGAAACTACTACTGGTCTTCCAGGGAACGATCAAAGCATAGACTGTTTGAGAATTACTCCCTTGGAGGAAAGTGCGCATGGTGAATGTTGTTTTCAATCCCGATGCAATTTCTGTGTTTCATCAACACTCTGATGGTCCACAGATTACAGAAAGCCTCCAGATGTGCATCGGAAACTACTACTGGCCTTCCAGGGGACGATCAAAGCATAGACTGTTAGAGACATTACTCCCATGGAGGAAAGTGCGCATGGTAAAAGTTGTATTCAATCCCGATGCAATTTCTGTGTTTCATCAACACTCTGATAGTCCACAGATTACAGAAAGCCTGCAGATGTGCATCGGAAACTACTACTTGTCTTCCAGGGAACGATCAAAGCGTAGACTGTTTGAGACATTACTCCCATGGAGGAAAGTTCTCATGGTGACTGTTGTATTCAATCCCGATGCAATTTCTGTGTTTCATCAACACTCTGATAGCCCACAGATTACAGAATGCCTCCAGATGTGCATCGGAAACTACAACTGGTCTTACAGGGAACGATCAAAGCGTAGACTGTTTGAGATATTACTTTTATTTAGGAATAAGAGGATGGTGACTGTTGTATTCAATCCCGATGCAATTTCTGTGTTTCATCAACACTCTGATAGTCCACAGATTACAGAATGCCTCCAGATGTTCATCGGAAACTACTACTGGTCTTTCAGGGAACGATCAAAGCGTAAACTCTTTGAGACGTTACTCACATGAAGGAAAGTGCGCATGGTAACTGTTGTATTTAATCCCGTGGCATTTTCTGTGTTTCATCAACACTCTGATAGTGCACAGATTACAGAATGCCACGAGATGTGCATCAGAAACTACTACTGGCCTTCCCGGGAACGATCAAAGCGTAGACTGTTTCAGACATTACTCCCATCCAGGAAAGTGCGCATGGTGACTGTTGTATTCAATCCCGAAGCAATTTCTGTGTTTCATCAACCCTCTGATAGTCCACAGATTACAGAATGCACCCAGATGTGCATCGGAAACTACTACTGGTCTTCCAGGGAACGATCAAAACGTAGACTGTTTGAGACATTACTCCGATGGAGGAACGTGCGCATGGTGGCTGTTGTATTCAATCCCGATGAAATATCTGTGTTTCATCAACACTCTAATAGTCCACAGATTACAGAATGCCTCCAGATGTTCATCGGAAACTACTACCGGTCTTCCAGGGAACGATCAAAGCGTAGACCGTTTGAGACATTACTTTTATGGAGGAACGTGCTCATGGTGACTGTTGTATTCAATCCCGATGCAATTTCTGTGTTTCATCAACACTCTGATAGTCCACAGATTACAGAAAGCCTCCAGATGTGCATCGGAAACTACTACTGGTCTTCCAGGGAACGATCAAAGCGTAGACTGTTAGAGACATTACTCCCATGGAGGAAAGTGCGCATGGTGACTGTTGTATTCAATCCCGATGCAATTTCAGTGTTTCATCAACACTCTGATAGTCCACTGATTACGGAAAGCCTCCAGATGTGCATCGCAAACTACTACTGGTTTTCCAGGGAACGATCAAAGCATAGACTGTTAGAGACATTACTCCCATGGAGGAACGTGCTCATGGTGACTGTTGTATTCAATCCCGATGCAATTTCTGTGTTTCATCAACACTCTGATAGTCCACAGATTACAGAAAGCCTCCAGATGTGCATCGGAAACTACTACTGGTCTTCCAGGGAACGATCAAAGCGTAGACTGTTAGAGACATTACTCCCATGGAGGAAAGTGCGCATGGTGACTGTTGTATTCAATCCCGATGCAATTTCAGTGTTTCATCAACACTCTGATAGTCCACTGATTACGGAAAGCCTCCAGATGTGCATCGCAAACTACTACTGGTCTTCCAGGGAACGATCAAAGCATAGACTGTTAGAGACATTACTCCCATGGAGGAAAGTGCGCAAGGTGACTGCTGTATTCAATCCCGATGCAATTTCGGTGTTTCATCAACACTCTGATAGTACACCGATTACAGATTGCCTCCAGATGTGCATCGGAAACTACTACTGGTATTTCAGGGAACGATCAAAGCGTAAACTCTTTGGGACATTACTCCCATGGAGGAATGTGCGCATGGTAACTGTTGTAATCAATCCGATGCATTGTCTGTGTTTCATCAACACTCTGATAGTCCACAGATTACAGAAAGCCTCCAGATGTGCATCGGAAACTACTACTGGTCTTCCAGGGAACGATCAAAGCGTAGACTGTTAGAGACATTACTCCCATGGAGGAAAGTGCGCATGGTGACTGTTGTATTCAATCCCGATGCAATTTCAGTGTTTCATCAACACTCTGATAGTCCACTGATTACGGAAAGCCTCCAGATGTGCATCGGAAACTACTACTGGTCTTCCAGGGAACGATCAAATCGTAGACTCTTTGAGAATTACTCCCATGGAGGAAAGTGCGCATTGTAACTGTTGTATTCAATCCCGATGCCATATCTGTGTTTCATCAACACTCTGATAGTCCACAGATTACAGAATGCCAGCAATTGTGCATCGGAAACTACTACTGGTCTTCCAGGGAACGATCGAAGCGTAGACTGTTTGAGCCATTACTCCCATGGAGTAAAGTGCGCATGGTGACTGTTGTATTCAATCCCGATGCAATTTCGGTGTTTCATCAACACTCTGATAGTACACCGATTACAGATTGCCTCCAGATGTGCATCGGAAACTACTACTGGTATTTCAGGGAACGATCAAAGCGTAAACTCTTTGGGACATTACTCCCTTGGAGGGAAGTGCGCATGGTGAATGTTGTTTTCAATCCCGATGCAATTTCTGTGTTTCTCAACACTCTGATAGTCCACAGATTACAGAATGCCTCCCGATGTGCATCGGAAACTACTACTGGTCTTCCAGGGAACGATCAGATCGTAGACTGTTTGGGTCATTACTCCCATGGAGGAAAGTGCGCATGGTGACTGTTGTATTCAATCCCGATGCAATTTCTGTGTTTCATCAACACTCTGATAGTCCACAGATTACAGAATGCCTAGCGATGTGCATCGGAAACTACTACACGTCTTCCAGTGAACGATCAAAGCATAGACTGTTAGAGACATTACTCCCATGGAGGAAAGTGCGCATGGTAAAAGTTGTATTCAATCCCGATGCAATTTCTGTGTTTCATCAACACTCTGATAGTCCACAGATTATAGAAAGCCTGCAGATGTGCATCGGAAACTACTACTTGTCTTCCAGGGAACGATCAAAGCGTAGACTGTTTGAGACATTACTCCCATGGAGGAAAGTTCTCATGGTGACTGTTGTATTCAATCCCGATGCAATTTCTGTGTTTCATCAACACTCTGATAGCCCACAGATTACAGAATGCCTCCAGATGTGCATCGGAAACTACTACTGGTCTTACAGGGAACGATCAAAGCGTAGATTGTTTGAGATATTACTTTTATGGAGGAATAAGAGCATGGTGACTGTTGTATTCAATCCCGATGCAATTTCTGTGTTTCATCAACACTCTGATAGTCCACAGATTACAGAATGCCTCCAGATGTGCATCGGAAATTACCACTGGTGTTCCGGGGAACGATCAAAGCGTAGACTGTTAGAGACATTACTCCCATGGAGGAAAGTGCGCATGGTAATTGTGGTATTCAAAACCCGATGCAATTTCTGTGTTTCATCAACACTCTGATACTCCACAGATTACAGAATGCCAGCAATTGTGCATCGGAAACTACTACTGGTCTTCCAGGGAACGATCAAAACGTAGACTGTTTGAGACATTACTCCCATGGAGGAAAGTGCGCATGGTGGCTGTTGTATTCAATCCCGATGAAATATCTGTGTTTCATCAACACTCTAATAGTCCACAGATTACAGAATGCCTCCAGATGTTCATCGGAAACTACTACCGGTCTTCCAGGGAACGATCAAAGCGTAGACCGTTTGAGACATTACTTTTATGGAGGAATGTGCTCATAGTGACTGTTGTATTCAATCCCGATGCAATTTCGGTGTTTCATCAACACTCTGATAGTACACCGATTACAGATTGCCTCCAGATGTGCATCGGAAACTACTACTGGTATTTCAGGGAACGATCAAAGCGTAAACTCTTTGGGACATTACTCCCATGGAGGAAAGTGCGAATGGTAACTGTTGTAATCAATCCGATGCATTGTCTGTGTTTCATCAACACTCTGATACTCCACAGATTACAGAATGCCAGCAATTGTGCATCGGAAACTACTACTGGTCTTCCAGGGAACGATCAAATTGTAGATTGTTTAAGAATTACTGCCATGGAGGAAAGTGCGCATGGTAACTGTTGTATTTAATCCCGATGCAATTTCTGTGTTTCATCAACACTCTGATAGTCCACAGATTACAGAAAGCCTCCAGATGTGCATCGGAAACTACTACTGGTCTTCCAGTTAACGATCAAAGCGTAGACTGTTTGAGACATTACTCCCTTGGAGGAAAGTGCGCATGGTAAGTGTGGTATTCAAAACCCGATGCAATTTCTGTGTTTCATCAACACTCTGAAACTCCACAGATTACAGAATGCCTCCAGATGAGCATCGGAAACTACTACTGGTCTTCCAGGGAACGATCAAAGCGTAGACTGTTTGAGACATTACTCCCATGGAGGAAAGTGCGCATGGATATTGTTGTATTCAATCCCGCTGCAATTTCTGTGTTTCATCAACACTCTGAAGCTCCACAGATTACAGAATGCCTCCAGATGAGCATCTGAAACTACTACTGGTCTTCCAGGGAACGATCACAGCGTAGACTGTTTGAGACATTACTCCCATGGAGGAAAGTGCGCATGGTGGTTGTTGTACTCTATCCCGATGCAATTTCTGTGTTTCATCAACACTCTGATAGTACACAGATTACAGAATGCCTCCAGATGTGCATCGGAAACTGCTACTGGTCTTCCAGGGAACGATCAAATCGTGAACTCTTTGAAACATTACTCCCATGGAGGAAAGTGCGCATGGTGACTGTTGTATTCAATCCCGATGCAATTTCTGTGTTTCATCAATACTCTGATAGTCCACAGATTACAGAATGCCTCCAGATTTGCAATTGAAACTACTTCTGTTCTTCCAGGGAACGATCAGAGCGTAGACTGTTTAAGACATTACTCCCATGGAGGAAACTGCGCATGGAGACTGTTGTATTCAATCCCGAAGCAATTTCTGTGTGTCATCAACACTCTGATAGTCCACAGATTACAGAATGCCTACCGATGTGCATCGGAAACTACTACTGGTCATCCAGGGAACGATCAAAGCATAGACTGTTTGAGAATTACTCCCTTGGAGGAAAGTGCGCATGGTGAATGTTGTTTTCAATCCCGATGCAATTTCTGTGTTTCATCAACACACTGATAGTCCACAGATTACAGAATGCCTCCCGATGTGCATCGGAAACTACTACTGGTCTTCCGGGGAACGATCAGATCGTAGACTGTTTGGGTCATTACTCCCATGGAGGAAAGTGCGGAAGGTGACTGTTGTATTCAATCCCGATGCAATTTCTGTGTTTCATCAACACTCTGATAGTCCACAGATTACAGAATGCCTACCGATGTGCATCGGAAACTACTACAGGTCTTCCAGGGAACGATCAAAGCATAGACTGTTTGAGAATTACTCCCTTGGAGGAAAGTGCGCATGGTGAATGTTGTTTTCAATCCCGATGCAATTTCTGTGTTTCATCAACACTCTGATAGTCCACAGATTACAGAAAGCCTCCAGATGTGCATCGGAAACTACTACTGGCCTTCCAGGGGACGATCAAAGCATAGACTGTTAGAGACATTACTCCCATGGAGGAAAGTGCGCATGGTAAAAGTTGTATTCAATCCCGATGCAATTTCTGTGTTTCATCAACACTCTGATAGTCCACAGATTACAGAATGCCTCCAGATGTGCATCGGAAACTACTACTGGTCTTTCAGGGAACGATCAAAGCGTAAACTCTTTGAGACATTACTCACATGAAGGAAAGTGCGCATGGTAACTGTTGTATTTAATCCCGTGGCATTTTCTGTGTTTCATCAACACTCTGATAGTGCACAGATTACAGAATGCCACGAGATGTGCATCAGAAACTACTACTGGCCTTCCCGGGAACGATCAAAGCATAGACTGTTTCAGACATTACTCCCATCCAGGAAAGTGCGCATGGTGACTGTTGTATTCAATCCCGAAGCAATTTCTGTGTTTCATCAACCCTCTGATAGTCCACAGATTACAGAATGCCCCCAGATGTGCATCGGAAACTACTACTGGTCTTCCAGGGAACGATCAAAACGTAGACTGTTTGAGAAGTACTCCCATGAAGGAAAGTGCGCATGGTGACTTTTGTATTCAATCCCGATGCAATTTCTGTGTTTCATCAACACTCTGGTAGTCCACAGATTACAGAAAGCCTCCAGATGTGCATCGGAAACTACTACTGGTCTTCCAGGGAACGATCAAAACGTAGACTGTTTGAGACATTACTCCCATGGAGGAAAGTGCGCATGGTGGCTGTTGTATTCAATCCCGATGAAATATCTGTGTTTCATCAACACTCTAATAGTCCACAGATTACAGAATGCCTCCAGATGTTCATCGGAAACTACTACCGGTCTTCCAGGGAACGATCAAAGCGTAGACCGTTTGAGACATTACTTTTATGGAGGAACGTGCTCATGGTGACTGTTGTATTCAATCCCGATGCAATTTCTGTGTTTCATCAACACTCTGATAGTCCACAGATTACAGAAAGCCTCCAGATGTGCATCGGAAACTACTACTGGTCTTCCAGGGAACGATCAAAGCGTAGACTGTTAGAGACATTACTCCCATGGAGGAAAGTGCGCATGGTGACTGTTGTATTCAATCCCGATGGAATTACTGTGTTTCATCAACACTCTGATAGTCCACTGATTACGGAAAGCCTCCAGATGTGCATCGCAAACTACTACTGGTCTTCCAGGGAACGATCAAAGCGTAGACTGTTAGAGACATTACTCCCATGGAGGAAAGTGCGCAAGGTGACTGCTGTATTCAATCCCGATGCAATTTCGGTGTTTCATCAACACTCTGATAGTACACCGATTACAGATTGACTCCAGATGTGCATCGGAAACTACTACTGGTATTTCAGGGAACGATCAAAGCGTAAACTCTTTGGGACATTACTCCCATGGAGGAAAGTGCGCATGGTAACTGTTGTAATCAATCCGATGCATTGTCTGTGTTTCATCAACACTCTGATAGTCCACAGATTACAGAATGCCACCAGATGTGCATCGGAAACTACTACTGGTCTTCCAGGGAACGATCAAATCGTAGACTGTTTGAGAATTACTCCCATGGAGGAAAGTGCGCATTGTAACTGTTGTATTCAATCCCGATGCAATATCTGTGTTTCATCAACACCCTGATAGTCCACAGATTACAGAAAGCCTCCAGATGTGCATCGGAAACTACTACTGGTCTTCCAGGGAACGATCAAAGCGTAGACTGTTAGAGACATTACTCCCATGGAGGAATGTGCGCAAGGTGACTGCTGTATTCAATCCCGATGCAATTTCGGTGTTTCATCAACACTCTGATAGTACACCGATTACAGATTGCCTCCAGATGTGCATCGGAAACTACTACTGGTATTTCAGGGAACGATCAAAGCGTAAACTCTTTGGGACATTACTCCCATGGAGGAAAGTGCGTATGGTAACTGTTGTAATCAATCCGATGCATTGTCTGTGTTTCATCAACACTCTGATAGTCCACAGATTACAGAATGCCACCAGATGTGCATCGGAAACTACTACTGGTCTTCCAGGGAACGATCAAATCGTAGACTGTTTGAGAATTACTCCCATGGAGGAAAGTGCGCATTGTAACTGTTGTATTCAATCCCGATGCAATATCTGTGATTCATCAACACTCTGATAGTCCACAGATTACAGAAAGCCTCCAGATGTACATCGGAAACTACTACTGGTCTTCCAGGGAACGATCAAAGCGTAGACTGTTAGAGACATTACTCCCATGGAGGAAAGTGCGCATGGTAAATGTTGTATTCAATCCCGATGCAATATCTGTGTTTCATCAACACTCTGATACTCCGCAGATTACAGAATGCCTCCAGATGTGCATCGGAAATTACCACTGGTCTTCTGGGGAACGATCAAAGCGTAGACTGTTAGAGACATTACTCCCATGGAGGAAAGTGCGCATGGTAATTGTGGTATTCAAAACCCGATGCAATTTCTGTGTTTCATCAACACTCTGATACTCCACAGATTACAGAATGCCAGCAATTGTGCATCGGAAACTACTACTGGTCTTCCAGGGAACGATGAAATAGTAGATTGTTTGAGAAATACTGCCATGGAGGAAAGTGCGGATGGTAACTGTTGTATTCAATCCCGATGCAATTTCTGTGTTTCATCAACACTCTGATAGTCCACAGATTACAGAAAGTCTCCAGATGTGCATCGGAAACTACTACTGGTCTTCCAGTTAACGATCGAAGCGTACACTGTTTGAGACTTTACTCCCTTGGAGGAAAGTGCGCATGGTAACTGTGGTATTCAAAACCCGATGCAATTTCTGTGTTTCATCAACACTCTGAAATTCCACAGATTACACAATGCCTCCAGATGAGCATCGGAAACTACTACTGGTCTTCCAGGGAACGATCAAAGCGTAGACTGTTTGAGACATTACTCCCATGGAGGAAAGTGCGCATGGATATTGTTGTATTCAATCCCGATGCAATTTCTGTGTTTCATCAACACTCTGAAACTCCACAGATTACAGAATGCCTCCAGATGAGCATCTGAAACTACTACTGGTCTTCCAGGGAACGATCACAGCGTAGACTGTTTGAGACATTACTCCCATGGAGGAAAGTGCGCATGGTGGTTGTTGTATTCAATCCCGATGCAATTTCTGTGTTTCATCAACACTCTGATAGTACACAGATTACAGAATGCCTCCAGATGTGCATCGGAAACTGCTACTGGTCTTCCAGGGAACGATCAAAGCGTGAACTCTTTGAAACATTACTCCCATGGAGGAAAGTGCGCATGGTGACTGTTGTATTCAATCCCGATGCAATTTCTGTGTTTCATCAATACTCTCATAGTCCACAGATTACAGAATGCCTCCAGATTTGCAATTGAAACTACTTCTGTTCTTCCAGGGAACGATCAGAGCGTAGACTGTTTAAGACATTACTCCCATGGAGGAAACTGCGCATGGAGACTGTTGTATTCAATCCCGAAGCAATTTCTGTGATTCATCAACACTCTGATAGTCCACAGATTACAGAATGCCTCCAGATGTGCATCGGAAACTACTACTGGCTTTTCAGGGAACGATCAAATCGTAAACTCTTTGGGACATTACTCCCATTGAGGAAAGTGCGCATGGTAAATGTTGTAATCAATCCCGATACATTTTCTGTGTTTCATCAACACTCTGATAGTCCACAGATTACAGAATGCCACCAGATGTGCATCGGAAACTACTACTGGTCTTCCAGTTAACGATCAAAGCGTAGACTGTTTGAGAAATTACTCCCATGGAGGAAAGTGCGCATGGTGGCTGTTGTATTCAATCCCGATGCAATTTCTGTGTTTCATCAACACTCTAATAGTCCACAGATTACAGAATGCCTCCAGATGTGCATCGGAAACTACTACTGGTCTTCAAGGGAACGATCGAAGCGTAGACTGTTTGAGCCGTTACTCCCATGGAGGAAAGTGCGCATGGTGACTGTTGTATACAATCCCGATGCAATTTCTGTGTTTCATCAACACTCTGATAGTCCACAGATTACAGAATGCCTCCAGATGTGCATCGGAAACTACTACTGGTCTTCCAGGGAACGATCAGATCGTAGACTGTTTGGGACATTACTCCCATGGAGGAAAGTGCGCATGGTGACTGTTGTATTCAATCCCGATGCAATTTCTGTGTTTCATCAACACTCTGATAGTCCACAGATTACAGAATGCCTACCGATGTGCATCGGAAACTACTACTGGTCTTCCAGGGAACGATCAAAGCATAGACTGTTTGAGAATTACTCCCTTGGAGGAAAGTGCGCATGGTGAATGTTGTTTTCAATCCCGATGCAATTTCTGTGTTTCATCAACACTCTGATAGTCCACAGATTACAGAAAACCTCCAGATGTGCATCGGAAACTACTACTGGCCTTCCAGGGGACGATCAAAGCATAGACTGTTAGAGACATTACTCCCATGGAGGAAAGTGCGCATGGTAAAAGTTGTATTCAATCCCGATGCAATTTCTGTGTTTCATCAACACTCTGATAGTCCACAGATTACAGAAAGCCTGCAGATGTGCATCGGAAACTACTACTTGTCTTCCAGGGAACGATCAAAGCGTAGACTGTTTGAGACATTACTCCCATGGAGGAAAGTTCTCATGGTGACTGTTGTATTCAATCCCGATGCAATTTCTGTGTTTCATCAACACTCTGATAGCCCACAGATTACAGAATGCCTCCAGATGTGCATCGGAAACTACTACTGGTCTTACAGGGAACGATCAAAGCGTAGACTGTTTGAGATATTACTTTTATTTAGGAATAAGAGGATGGTGACTGTTGTATTCAATCCCGATGCAATTTCTGTGTTTCATCAACACTCTGATAGTCCACAGATTACAGAATGCCTCCAGATGTTCATCGGAAACTACTACTGGTCTTTCAGGGAACGATCAAAGCGTAAACTCTTTGAGACGTTACTCACATGAAGGAAAGTGCGCATGGTAACTGTTGTATTTAATCCCGTGGCATTTTCTGTGTTTCATCAACACTCTGATAGTGCACAGATTACAGAATGCCACGAGATGTACATCAGAAACTACTACTGGCCTTCCCGGGAACGATCAAAGCGTAGACTGTTTCAGACATTACTCCCATCCAGGAAAGTGCGCATGGTGACTGTTGTATTCAATCCCGAAGCAATTTCTGTGTTTCATCAACCCTCTGATAGTCCACAGATTACAGAATGCCCCCAGATGTGCATCGGAAACTACTACTGGTCTTCCAGGGAACGATCAAAACGTAGACTGTTTGAGACATTACTCCGATGGAGGAACGTGCGCATGGTGGCTGTTGTATTCAATCCCGATGAAATATCTGTGTTTCATCAACACTCTAATAGTCCACAGATTACAGAATGCCTCCAGATGTTCATCGGAAACTACTACCGGTCTTCCAGGGAACGATCAAAGCGTAGACCGTTTGAGACATTACTTTTATGGAGGAACGTGCTCATGGTGACTGTTGTATTCAATCCCGATGCAATTTCTGTGTTTCATCAACACTCTGATAGTCCACAGATTACAGAAAGCCTCCAGATGTGCATCGGAAACTACTACTGGTCTTCCAGGGAACGATCAAAGCGTAGACTGTTAGAGACATTACTCCCATGGAGGAAAGTGCGCATGGTGACTGTTGTATTCAATCCCGATGCAATTTCAGTGTTTCATCAACACTCTGATAGTCCACTGATTACGGAAAGCCTCCAGATGTGCATCGCAAACTACTACTGGTCTTCCAGGGAACGATCAAAGCATAGACTGTTAGAGACATTACTCCCATGGAGGAACGTGCTCATGGTGACTGTTGTATTCAATCCCGATGCAATTTCTGTGTTTCATCAACACTCTGATAGTCCACAGATTACAGAAAGCCTCCAGATGTGCATCGGAAACTACTACTGGTCTTCCAGGGAACGATCAAAGCGTAGACTGTTAGAGACATTACTCCCATGGAGGAAAGTGCGCATGGTGACTGTTGTATTCAATCCCGATGCAATTTCAGTGTTTCATCAACACTCTGATAGTCCACTGATTACGGATTGCCTCCAGATGTGCATCGGAAACTACTACTGGTATTTCAGGGAACGATCAAAGCGTAAACTCTTTGGGACATTACTCCCATGGAGGAAAGTGCGCATGGTAACTGTTGTAATCAATCCGATGCATTGTCTGTGTTTCATCAACACTCTGATAGTCCACAGATTACAGAAAGCCTCCAGATGTGCATCGGAAACTACTACTGGTCTTCCAGGGAACGATCAAAGCGTAGACTGTTAGAGACATTACTCCCATGGAGGAAAGTGCGCATGGTGACTGTTGTATTCAATCCCGATGCAATTTCAGTGTTTCATCAACACTCTGATAGTCCACTGATTACGGAAAGCCTCCAGATGTGCATCGGAAACTACTACTGGTCTTCCAGGGAACGATCAAATCGAGACTGTTTGAGAATTACTCCCATGGAGGAAAGTGCGCATTGTAACTGTTGTATTCAATCCCGATGCCATATCTGTGTTTCATCAACACTCTGATAGTCCACAGATTACAGAAAGCCTCCAGATGTGCATCGGAAACTACTACTGGTCTTCCAGGGAACGATCAAAGCGTAGACTGTTAGAGACATTACTCCCATGGAGGAAAGTGCGCATGGTAAATGTTGTATTCAATCCCGATGCAATATCTGTGTTTCATCAACACTCTGATACTCCACAGATTACAGAATGCCACCAGATGTGCATCGGAAATTACCACTGGTCTTCCGGGGAACGATCAAGGCGTAGACTGTTAGAGACATTACTCCCATGGAGGAAAGTGCGCATGGTAATTGTGGTATTCGAAACCCGATGCAATTTCTGTGTTTCATCAACACTCTGATACTCCACAGATTACAGAATGCCAGCAATTGTGCATCGGAAACTACTACTGGTCTTCCAGGGAACGATCAAATAGTAGATTGTTTGAGAATTACTGCCATGGAGGAAAGTGCGCATGGTAACTGTTGTATTCAATCCCGATGCAATTTCTGTGTTTCATCAACACTCTGATAGTCCACAGATTACAGAAAGCCTCCAGATATGCATCGGAAACTACTACTGGTCTTCCAGTTAACGATCAAAGCGTAGACTGTTTGAGACATTACTCCCTTGGAGGAGATTGCGCATGGTAACTGTGGTATTCAAAACCCGATGCAATTTCTGTGTTTCATCAACACTCTGAAATTCCACAGATTACAGAATGCCTCCAGATGAGCATCGGAAACTACTACTGGTCTTCCAGGGAACGATCAAAGCGTAGACTGTTTGAGACATTACTCCCATGGAGGAAAGTGCGCATGGTGGCTGTTGTATTCAATCCCGATGCAATTTCTGTGTTTCATCAACACTCTGAAACTCCACAGATTACAGAATGCCTCCAGATGAGCATCTGAAACTACTACTGGTCTTCCAGGGAACGATCACAGCGTAGACTGTTTGAGACATTACTCCCATGGAGGAAAGTTCTCATGGTGGTTGTTGTATTCAATCCCGATGCAATTTCTGTGTTTCATCAACACTCTGATAGTACACAGATTACAGAATGCCTCCAGATGTGCATCGGAAACTACTACTGGCTTTTCAGGGAACGATCAAATCGTAAACTCTTTGGGACATTACTCCCATTGAGGAAAGTGCGCATGGTAAATGTTGTAATCAATCCCGATACATTTCCTGTGTTTCATCAACACTCTGATAGTCCACAGATTACAGAATGCCACCAGATGTGCATCGGAAACTACTACTGGTCTTCCAGTTAACGATCAAAGCGTAGACTGTTTGAGAAATTACTCCCGTGGAGGAAAGTGCGCATGGTGGCTGTTGTATTCAATCCCGATGCAATTTCTGTGTTTCATCAACACTCTAATAGTCCACAGATTACAGAATGCCTCCAGATGTGCATCGGAAACTACTACTGGTCTTCCAGGGAACGATCGAAGCGTAGACTGTTTGAGCCATTACTCCCATGGAGTAAAGTGCGCATGGTGACTGTTGTATTCAATCCCGATGCAATTTCTGTGTTTCATCAACACTCTGATAGTCCACAGATTACAGAATGCCTCCAGATGTTCATCGGAAACTACTACCGGTCTTCCAGGGAACGATCAAAGCGTAGACCGTTTGAGACATTACCTTTATGGAGGAATGTGCTCATAGTGACTGTTGTATTCAATCCCGATGCAATTTCGGTGTTTCATCAACACTCTGATAGTACACCGATTACAGATAGCCTCCAGATGTGCATCGGAAACTACTACTGGTATTTCAGGGAACGATCAAAGCGTAAACTCTTTGGGACATTACTCCGTTGGAGGAAAGTGCGCATGGTGTATGTTGTTTTCAATCCCGATGCAATTTCTGTGTTTCTCAACACTCTGATAGTCCACAGATTACAGAATGCCTCCCGATGTGCATCGGAAACTACTACTGGTCTTCCAGGGAACGATCAGATCGTAGACTGTTTGGGTCATTACTACCATGGAGGAAAGTGCGCATGGTGACTGTTGTATTCAATCCCGATGCAATTTCTGTGTTTCATCAACACTCTGATAGTCCACAGATTACAGAATGCCTACCGATGTGCATCGGAAACTACTACACGTCTTCCAGTGAACGATCAAAGCATAGACTGTTAGAGACATTACTCCCATGGAGGAAAGTGCGCATGGTAAAAGTTGTATTCAATCCCGATGCAATTTCTGTGTTTCATCAACACTCTGATAGTTCACAGATTATAGAAAGCCTGCAGATGTGCATCGGAAACTACTACTTGTCTTCCAGGGAACGATCAAAGCGTAGACTGTTTGAGACATTACTCCCATGGAGGAAAGTTCTCATGGTGACTGTTGTATTCAATCCCGATGCAATTTCTGAGTTTCATCAACACTCTGATAGCCCACAGATTACAGAATGCCTCCAGATGTGCATCGGAAACTACTACTGGTCTTACAGGGAACGATCAAAGCGTAGATTGTTTGAGATATTACTTTTATGGAGGAATAAGAGCATGGTGACTGTTGTATTCAATCCCGATGCAATTTCTGTGTTTCATCAACACTCTGATAGTCCACAGATTACAGAATGCCTCCAGATGTGCATCGGAAATTACCACTGGTGTTCCGGGGAACGATCAAAGCGTAGACTGTTAGAGACATTACTCCCATGGAGGAAAGTGCGCATGGTAATTGTGGTATTCAAAACCCGATGCAATTTCTGTGTTTCATCAACACTCTGATACTCCACAGATTACAGAATGCCAGCAATTGTGCATCGGAAACTACTACTGGTCTTCCAGGGAACGATCAAAACGTAGACTGTTTGAGACATTACTCCCATGGAGGAAAGTGCGCATGGTGGCTGTTGTATTCAATCCCGATGAAATATCTGTGTTTCATCAACACTCTAATAGTCCACAGATTACAGAATGCCTCCAGATGTTCATCGGAAACTACTACCGGTCTTCCGGGGAACGATCAAAGCGTAGACCGTTTGAGACATTACTTTTATGGAGGAATGTGCTCATAGTGACTGTTGTATTCAATCCCGATGCAATTTCGGTGTTTCATCAACACTCTGATAGTACACCGATTACAGATTGCCTCCAGATGTGCATCGGAAACTACTACTGGTATTTCAGGGAACGATCAAAGCGTAAACTCTTTGGGACATTACTCCCATGGAGGAAAGTGCGCATGGTAAGTGTGGTATTCAAAACCCGATGCAATTTCTGTGTTTCATCAACACTCTGAAACTCCACAGATTACAGAATGCCTCCAGATGAGCATCGGAAACTACTACTGGTCTTCCAGGGAACGATCAAAGCGTAGACTGTTTGAGACATTACTCCCATGGAGGAAAGTGCGCATGGATATTGTTGTATTCAATCCCGCTGCAATTTCTGTGTTTCATCAACACTCTGAAGCTCCACAGATTACAGAATGCCTCCAGATGAGCATCTGAAACTACTACTGGTCTTCCAGGGAACGATCACAGCGTAGACAGTTTGAGACATTACTCCCATGGAGGAAAGTGCGCATGGTGGTTGTTGTACTCTATCCCGATGCAATTTCTGTGTTTCATCAACACTCTGATAGTACACAGATTACAGAATGCCTCCAGATGTGCATCGGAAACTGCTACTGGTCTTCCAGGGAACGATCAAATCGTGAACTCTTTGGAACATTACTCCCATGGAGGAAAGTGCGCATGGTGACTGTTGTATTCAATCCCGATGCAATTTCTGTGTTTCATCAATACTCTGATAGTCCACAGATTACAGAATGCCTCCAGATGTGCATCGGAAACTACTACTGGCTTTTCAGGGAACGATCAAATCGTTAACTCTTTGGGACATTACTCCCATTGAGGAAAGTGCGCATGGTAAATGTTGTAATCAATCCCGATACATTTCCTGTGTTTCATCAACACTCTGATAGTCCACAGATTACAGAATGCCACCAGATGTGCATCGGAAACTACTACTCGTCTTCCAGTTAACGATCAAAGCGTAGACTGTTTGAGAAATTACTCCCGTGGAGGAAAGTGCGCATGGTGGCTGTTGTATTCAATCCCGATGCAATTTCTGTGTTTCATCAACACTCTAATAGTCCACAGATTACAGAATGCCTCCAGATGTGCATCGGAAACTACTACTGGTCTTCCAGGGAACGATCGAAGCGTAGACTGTTTGAGCCATTACTCCCATGGAGTAAAGTGCGCATGGTGACTGTTGTATTCAATCCCGATGCAATTTCTGTGTTTCATCAACACTCTGATAGTCCACAGATTACAGAATGCCTCCAGATGTTCATCGGAAACTACTACCGGTCTTCCAGGGAACGATCAAAGCGTAGACCGTTTGAGACATTACCTTTATGGAGGAATGTGCTCATAGTGACTGTTGTATTCAATCCCGATGCAATTTCGGTGTTTCATCAACACTCTGATAGTACACCGATTACAGATTGCCTCCAGATGTGCATCGGAAACTACTACTGGTATTTCAGGGAACGATCAAAGCGTAAACTCTTTGGGACATTACTCCCTTGGAGGAAAGTGCGCATGGTGAATGTTGTTTTCAATCCCGATGCAATTTCTGTGTTCCTCAACACTCTGATAGTCCACAGATTACAGAATGCCTCCCGATGTGCATCGGAAACTACTACTGGTCTTCCAGGGAACGATATGATCGTAGACTGTTTGGGTCATTACTCCCATGGAGGAAAGTGCGCATGGTGACTGTTGTATTCAATCCCGATGCAATTTCTGTGTTTCATCAACACTCTGATAGTCCACAGATTACTGAATGCCTACCGATGTGCATCGGAAACTACTACACGTCTTCCAGTGAACGATCAAAGCATAGACTGTTAGAGACATTACTCCCATGGAGGAAAGTGCGCATGGTAAAAGTTGTATTCAATCCCGATGCAATTTCTGTGTTTCATCAACACTCTGATAGTCCACAGATTATAGAAAGCCTGCAGATGTGCATCGGAAACTACTACTTGTCTTCCAGGGAACGATCAAAGCGTAGACTGTTTGAGACATTACTCCCATGGAGGAAAGTTCTCATGGTGACTGTTGTATTCAATCCCGATGCAATTTCTGTGTTTCATCAACACTCTGATAGCCCACAGATTACAGAATGCCTCCAGATGTGCATCGGAAACTACTACTGGTCTTACAGGGAACGATCAAAGCGTAGATTGTTTGAGATATTACTTTTATGGAGGAATAAGAGCATGGTGACTGTTGTATTCAATCCCGATGCAATTTCTGTGTTTCATCAACACTCTGATAGTCCACAGATTACAGAATGCCTCCAGATGTGCATCGGAAATTACCACTGGTGTTCCGGGGAACGATCAAAGCGTAGACTGTTAGAGACATTACTCCCATGGAGGAAAGTGCGCATGGTAATTGTGGTATTCAAAACCCGATGCAATTTCTGTGTTTCATCAACACTCTGATACTCCACAGATTACAGAATGCCAGCAATTGTGCATCGGAAACTACTACTGGTCTTCCAGGGAACGATCAAAACGTAGACTGTTTGAGACATTACTCCCATGGAGGAAAGTGCGCATGGTGGCTGTTGTATTCAATCCCGATGAAATATCTGTGTTTCATCAACACTCTAATAGTCCACAGATTACAGAATGCCTCCAGATGTTCATCGGAAACTACTACCGGTCTTCCAGGGAACGATCAAAGCGTAGACCGTTTGAGACATTACTTTTATGGAGGAATGTGCTCATAGTGACTGTTGTATTCAATCCCGATGCAATTTCGGTGTTTCATCAACACTCTGATAGTACACCGATTACAGATTGCCTCCAGATGTGCATCGGAAACTACTACTGGTATTTCAGGGAACGATCAAAGCGTAAACTCTTTGGGACATTACTCCCATGGAGGAAAGTGCGAATGGTAACTGTTGTAATCAATCCGATGCATTGTCTGTGTTTCATCAACACTCTGATACTCCACAGATTACAGAATGCCAGCAACTGTGCATCGGAAACTACTACTGGTCTTCCAGGGAACGATCAAATAGTAGATTGTTTAAGAATTACTGCCATGGAGGAAAGTGCGCATGGTAACTGTTGTATTTAATCCCGATGCAATTTCTGTGTTTCATCAACACTCTGATAGTCCACAGATTACAGAAAGCCTCCAGATGTGCATCGGAAACTACTACTGGTCTTCCAGTTAACGATCAAAGCGTAGACTGTTTGAGACATTACTCCCTTGGAGGAAAGTGCGCATGGTAAGTGTGGTATTCAAAACCCGATGCAATTTCTGTGTTTCATCAACACTCTGAAACTCCACAGATTACAGAATGCCTCCAGATGAGCATCGGAAACTACTACTGGTCTTCCAGGGAACGATCAAAGCGTAGACTGTTTGAGACATTACTCCCATGGAGGAAAGTGCGCATGGATATTGTTGTATTCAATCCCGCTGCAATTTCTGTGTTTCATCAACACTCTGAAGCTCCACAGATTACAGAATGCCTCCAGATGAGCATCTGAAACTACTACTGGTCTTCCAGGGAACGATCACAGCGTAGACTGTTTGAGACATTACTCCCATGGAGGAAAGTGCGCATGGTGGTTGTTGTACTCTATCCCGATGCAATTTCTGTGTTTCATCAACACTCTGATAGTACACAGATTACAGAATGCCTCCAGATGTGCATCGGAAACTGCTACTGGTCTTCCAGGGAACGATCAAATCGTGAACTCTTTGAAACATTACTCCCATGGAGGAAAGTGCGCATGGTGACTGTTGTATTCAATCCCGATGCAATTTCTGTGTTTCATCAATACTCTGATAGTCCACAGATTACAGAATGCCTCCAGATTTGCAATTGAAACTACTTCTGTTCTTCCAGGGAACGATCAAAGCGTAGACTGTATAAGACATTACTTCAATGGAGGAAACTGCGCATGGAGACTGTTGTATTCAATCCCGAAGCAATTTCTGTGATTCATCAACACTCTGATAGTCCACAGATTACAGAATGCCTCCAGATGTGCATCGGAAACTACTACTGGCCTTTCAGGGAACGATCAAATCGTAAACTCTTTGGGACATTACTCCCATTGAGGAAAGTGCGCATGGTAAATGTTTTAATCAATCCCGATACATTTTCTGTGTGTCATCAACACTCTGATAGTCCACAGATTACAGAATGCCACCATATGTGCATCGGAAACTACTACTGGTCTTCCAGTTAACGATCAAAGCGTAGACTGTTTGAGCCATTACTCCCATGGAGGAAAGTGCGCATGGTGACTGTTGTATTCAATCCCGATGCAATTTCTGTGTTTCATCAACACTCTGATAGTCCACAGATTACAGAATGCCTCCCGATGTGCATCGGAAACTACTACTGGTCTTCCAGGGAACGATCAGATCGTAGACTGTTTGGGACATCACTCCCATGGAGGAAAGTGCGCATGGTGACTGTTGTATTCAATCCCGATGCAATTTCTGTGATTCATCAACACTCTGATAGTCCACAGATTACAGAATGCCTACCGATGTGCATCGGAAACTACTACTGGTCTTCCAGGGAACGATCAAAGCATAGACTGTTTGAGAATTACTCCCTTGGAGGAAAGTGCGCATGGTGAATGTTGTTTTCAATCCCGATGCAATTTCTGTGTTTCATCAACACTCTGATAGTCCACAGATTACAGAATGCCTCCCGATGTGCATCGGAAACTACTACTGGTCTTCCAGGGAACGATCAGATCGTAGACCGTTTGGGTCATTACTCCCATGGAGGAAAGTGCGCATGGTGACTGTTGTATTCAATCCCGATGCAATTTCTGTGTTTCATCAACACTCTGATAGTCCACAGATTACAGAAAGCCTGCAGATGTGCATCGGAAACTACCACTTGTCTTCCAGGGAACGATCAAAGCGTAGACTGTTTGAGACATTACTCCCATGGAGGAAAGTTCTCATGGTGACTGTTGTATTCAATCCCGATGCAATTTCTGTGTTTCATCAACACTCTGATAGCCCACAGATTACAGAATGCCTCCAGATGTGCATCGGAAACTACTACTGGTCTTACAGGGAACGATCAAAGCGTAGACTGTTTGAGATATTACTTTTATGGAGGAATAAGAGCATGGTGACTGTTGTATTCAATCCCGATGCAATTTCTGTGTTTCATCAACACTCTGATAGTCCACAGATTACAGAATGCCTCCAGATGTGCATCGGAAACTACTACTGGTCTTTCAGGGAACGATCAAAGCGTAAACTCTTTGATACATTACTCACATGAAGGAAAGTGCGCATGGTAACTGTTGTATTTAATCCCGTGGCATTTCCTGTGTTTCATCAACACTCTGATATTGCACAGATTACAGAATGCCACGAGATGTGCATCAGAAACTACTACTGGCCTTCCCGGGAACGATCAAAGCGTAGACTGTTTCAGACATTACTCCCATCCAGGAAAGTGCGCATGGTGACTGTTGTATTCAATCCCGAAGCGATTTCTGTGTTTCATCAACCCTTTGATAGTCCACAGATTACAGAATGCCCCCAGATGTGCATTGGAAACTACTACTGGTCTTCCAGGGAACGATCAAAGCGTAGACTGTTTGAGAAGTACTCCCATGAAGGAAAGTGCGCATGGTGACTTTTGTATTCAATCCCGATGAAATATCTGTGTTTCATCAACACTCTGATAGTCCACAGATTACAGAAAGCCTCCAGATGTGCATCGGAAACTACTACTGGTCTTCCAGTTAACGATAAAAGCGTAGACTGTTTGAGACATTACTCCCATGGAGGAAAGTGCGCATGGTAATTGTGGTATTCAAAACCCGATGCAATTTCTGTGTTTCATCAACACTCTGATACTCCACAGATTACAGAATGCCAGCAATTGTGCATCGGAAACTACTACTGGTCTTCCAGGGAACGATCAAATAGTAGATTGTTTGAGAATTACTGCCATGGAGGAAAGTGCGCATGGTAACTGTTGTATTTAATCCCGATGTAATTTCTGTGTTTCATCAACACTCTGATAGTCCACAGATTACAGAAAGCCTCCAGATGTGCATCGGAAACTACTACTGGTCTTCCAGTTAACGATAAAAGCGTAGACTGATTGAGACATTACTCCCTTGGAGGAAAGTGCGCATGGTAAGTGTGGTATTCAAAACCCGATGCAATTTCTGTGTTTCATTAACACTCTCAAACTCCACAGATTACAGAATGCCTCCAGATGAGCATCGGAAACTACTACTGGTCTTCCAGGGAACGATCAAAGCGTAGACTGTTTGAGACATTACTCCCATTGAGGAAAGTGCGCATGGATATTGTTGTATTCAATCCCGCTGCAATTTCTGTGTTTCATCAACACTCTGAAACTCCACAGATTACAGAATGCCTCCAGATGAGCATCTGAAACTACTACTGGTCTTCCAGGGAACGATCACAGCGTAGACTGTTTGAGACATTACTCCCATGGAGGAAAGTGCGCATGGTGGTTGTTGTACTCAATCCCGATGCAATTTCTGTGTTTCATCAACACTCTGATAGTACACAGATTACAGAATGCCTCCAGATGTGCATCGGAAACTGCTACTGGTCTTCCAGGGAACGATCAAAGCGTGAACTCTTTGAAACATTACTCCCATGGAGGAAAGTGCGCATGGTGACTGTTGTATTCAATCCCGATGCAATTTCTGTGTTTCATCAATACTCTGATAGTCAACAGATTACAGAATGCCTCCAGATTTGCAATTGAAACTACTTCTGTTCTTCCAGGGAACGATCAAAGCGTAGACTGTTTAAGACATTACTTCCATGGAGGAAACTGCGCATGGAGACTGTTGTATTCAATCCCGAAGCAATTTCTGTGATTCATCAACACTCTGATAGTCCACAGATTACAGAATGCCTCCAGATGTGCATCGGAAACTACTACTGGCCTTTCAGGGAACGATCAAATCGTAAACTCTTTGGGACATTACTCCCATTGAGGAAAGTGCGCATGGTAAATGTTGTAATCAATCCCGATACATTTTCTGTGTTTCATCAACACTCTGATAGTCCACAGATTACAGAATGCCACCAGATGTGCATCGGAAACTACTACTGGTCTTCCAGTTAACGATCAAAGCGTAGACTGTTTGAGCCATTACTCCCATGGAGGAAAGTGCGCATGGTGACTGTTGTATTCAATCCCGATGCAATTTCTGTGTTTCATCAACAATCTGATAGTCCACAGATTACAGAATGCCTCCCGATGTGCATCGGAAACTACTACTAGTCTTCCAGGGAACGATCAGATCGTAGACTGTTTGGGACATTACTCTCATGGAGGAAAGTGCGCATGGTGACTGTTGTATTCAATCCCGATGCAATTTCTGTGTTTCATCAACACTCTGATAGTCCACAGATTACAGAATGCCTACCGATGTGCATCGGAAACTACTACTGGTCTTCCAGGGAACGATCAAAGCATAGACTGTTTGAGAATTACTCCCTTGGAGGAAAGTGCGCATGGTGAATGTTGTTTTCAATCCCGATGCAATTTCTGTGTTTCATCAACACTCTGATAGTCCACAGATTACAGAATGCCTCCCGATGTGCATCGGAAACTACTACTGGTCTTCCAGGGAACGATCAGATCGTAGACCGTTTGGGTCATTACTCCCATGGAGGAAAGTGCGCATGGTGACTGTTGTATTCAATCCCGATGCAATTTCTGTGTTTCATCAACACTCTGATAGTCCACAGATTACAGAATGCCTACCGATGTGCATCGGAAACTACTACTGGTCTTCCAGGGAACGATCAAAGCATAGACTGTTTGAGAATTACTCCCTTGGAGGAAAGTGCGCATGGTGAATGTTGTTTGCAATCCCGATGCAATTTCTGTGTTTCATCAACACTCTGATAGTCCACAGATTACAGAAATCCTCCAGATGTGCGTCGTAAACTACTACTGGTCTTCCAGGGAACGATCAAAGCGTAGACTGTTTAAGATATCACTCCCATGGAGAAAAGTGCGCATGGTAAATGTTCTATTCAATCCCGATGCAATATCTGTGTTTCATCAACACTCTGATACTCCACAGATTACAGAATGCCTCCAGATGTGTATCGGAAACTACTACTGGTCTCCCAGGGAACGATCAAAGCGTAGACTGTTTGAGACATTACTCCCATGGAGGAAAGTGCGCATGGTGACTGTTGTATTCAACCCCGATGCAATTTCTTTGTTTCATCAACACTCTGATAGTCCATAGATTACAGAATGCCACCAGACGTGCATCGGAAACTACTACTGGTCTTCCAGGGAACGATCAAAACGTCGACTGTTTGAGACATATCTCCCGTGGAGGAAAGTGCGCATGGTGACTGTTGTACTCAATCCCGATGCAATTTCTGTGTTTCATCAACACTCTGATAGTCCACAGATTACAGAAAGCCTCCAGATGTGCATCGGAAACTACTACTTGTCGTCCGGGGAACGATCAAAGCGTAGACTGTTTGAGACATTACTCCCATGGAGGAAAGTGCGCATGGTGGTTGTTGTATTCAATCCCGATGCAATTTCTATGTTTCATCAACACTCTAATAGTCCACAGATTACAGAATGCCTCCAGATGTGCATCAGAAACTACTACTGGTCTTCCAGGGAACGATCAAAGCGTAGACTGTTTGAGACATTACTTTTATGGTGGAATGTGCTCATGGTGACTGTTGTATTCAATCCCGATGCAATTTCTGTGTTTCATCAACACTCTGATAGTCCACAGATTACAGAATGCCAGAAATGTGCATCGGAAACTACTACTGGTCTTCCCGGGAACGATCAAAGCGTAGACTGTTTCAGACATTACTCCCATTCAGGAAAGTGCGGATGGTGACTGTTGTATTCAATCCCGATGCAATTGCTGTGTTTCATGAACACTCTGATAGTCCACAGATTACAGAATGCCTCCAAATGTTCATCGGAAACTACTACTGGTCTTCCAGGGAAGGATCAAATCGTAGACTGTTTGAGACATTACAGCTGTGGAGGAAAGTGCGCATGGTGACTGTTGTATTCAATCTCGAAGCAATTTCTGTGTTTCATCAACACTCTGATAGTCCACAGATTACAGAATGCCTCCAGATGTTCATCGGAAATTTCTACTGGTCTTCCAGGTAACGATCAAAGCGTAGACTGTTTGATATATTACTTTTATGCCGGGATGTGCACTTGGTGACTGTTGTATTCAATCCCGATGCAATTTCTGTGTTTCATCAACACACTGATACTCCGCAGATTACAGAATGCATCCAGATGTGCATCGGAAACTACTACTGGACTTCCAGGGAACGATCAAAGCGTAAACTCCTTGAGACATTACTACCATGGAGGAAAGTGCGCATGGTGACTGTTGTATTCAATCACGATGCATTTTCTGTGTTTCTTAAACACTCTGATAGTCCACAGATTACAGAATGCCGCGAGATGTGCATCGGAAACTACAACTGGTCTTCCTGGGAACGATCCAAGCGTAGACTGTTTATGACATTACTCCCATGGAGGAAAGTGCGGATGGTGACTGTTGTATTTAATCCCGATGCGATTTCTGTGTTTCATCAACACTCTGATAGTCCACAGATTACAGAATGCCTCCCGATGTTCATCGGAAAGTACTACTGGTCTTCCATTGAACGATCAAAGCGTAGACTGTTTGGGACATTACTCCCATGGAGGAAAGTGCGCATGGTGACTGTTGTATTCAATCCCGATGCAATTTCTGTGATTCATAAACACTCTGATAGTCCACAGATTACAGAATGCCTCCAGATGTTAATCGGAAACTACTACTGGTCTTCCAGGGAAAGATCAAAGCGTAGACTGTTTGAGACATTACTCCTATGGAGGAAAGTGCGCATGGTGACTGTTGTATTCAATCCCGATGCAATTTCTGTGTTTCATCAACACTCTGATAGTCCACTGATTACAGAAAGCCTCCAGATGTGCATCGGCAACTACTACTGGTCTTCCAGGGAACGATCAAAGCGTAGACTGTTAGAGACATTACTCCCATGGAGGAAAGTGCGCATGGTGACTGCTGTATTCAATCCCGATGCAATTTCTGTGTTTCATCAACACTCTGATAGTCCACAGATTACAGAATGCCTCCAGATGTGTATCGGAAACTTCTACTGGTCTTCCAGGGAACGATCAAAGCGTAGACTGTTTGAGACATTACTCCCATGGAGGAAAGTTCTCATGGTGACTGTTGTATTCATTCCCGATGCAATTTCTGTGTTTCATCAACACTCTGATAGCCCACAGATTACAGAATGCCACCAGATGTGCATCGGAAACTACTACTGGTCTTACAGGGAACGATCAAAGCGTAGACGGTTTGAGATATTACTTTTAAGGAGGAATAAGAGCATGGTGACTGTTGTATTCAATCCCGATGCAATTTCTGTGTTTCATCAACACTCTGATAGTCCACAGATTACAGAATGCCTCCAGATGTGCATCGGAAACTACTACTGGTCTTTCAGGGAACGATCAAAGCGTAAACTCTTTGAGACATTACTCACATGAAGGAAAGTGCGCATGGTAACTGTTGTATTCAATCTCGATCCAATTTCTGTGTTTCATCAACACTCTGATAGTCCACAGATTACAGAATGCCCCCAGATGTGCATCGGAAACTACTACTGGTCTTCCAGGAACGATCAAAGCGTAGACTGTTTGAGAATTACTCCCATGAAGGAAAGTGCGCATGGTGACTGTTGTATTCAATCCCGATGCAATTTCTGTGTTTCATCAACACTCTGGTAGTCCACAGATTAGAGAAAGCCTCAGGATGTGCATCGGAAACTACTACTGGTCTTCCAGGGAACGATCAAAACGTAGACTGTTTGAGACATTACTGCCATGGAGGAAAGTGCGCATGGTGGCTGTTGTATTCAATCCCGATGAAATATCTGTGTTTCATCAACACTGTAATAGTCCACAGATTACAGAATGCCTCCAGATGTTCATCGGAAACTACTACCGGTCTTCCAGGGAACGATCAAAGCGTAGACCGTTTGAGACATTACTTTTATGGAGGAAAGTGCTCATGGTGACTGTTGTATTCAATCCCGATGCAATTTCTGTGTTTCATCAACACTCTGATAGTCCACAGATTACAGAAAGCCTCCAGATGTGCATCGGAAACTACTACTGGTCTTCCAGGGAACGATCAAAGCGTAGACTGTTAGAGACATTACTCCCATGGGGGAAAGTGCGCATGGTGACTGTTGTATTCAATCCGGATGCTATTTCAGTGTTTCATCAACACTCTGATAGTCCACTGATTACGGAAAGCCTCCAGATGTGCATCGCAAACTAATGCTGGTCTTCCAGGGAACGATCAAAGCGTAGACAGTTAGAGACATTACTCCCATGGAGGAAAGTGCGCATGTTGACTGCTGTATTCAATCCCGATGCAATTTCTGTGTTTCATCAACACTCTGATAGTCCACAGATTACAGAATGCCTCCAGATGTGCATCGGAAACAACTACTGGTCTTCCAGGGAACGATCAAAGCGTAGACTGTTTGAGAATTACTCCTATGAAAGAAAGTGCGCATGGTGACTGTTGTATTCAATCCCGATGCAATTTCTGTGTTTCATCAACACTCTGGTAGTCCACAGATTACAGAAAGCCTCCAGATGTGCATCGGAGACTACTACTGGTCTTCCAGGGAACGATCAAAGCGTAGACTGTTTGAGACATTACTCCCATGGAGGAAAGTGCGCATGGTGTCTGTTGTATTCAATCCCGATGCAATATCTGTGTTTCATTAAAACTCTAATAGTATACAGATTACAGAATGCCTCCAGATGTTCATCGGAAACTACTACCGGTCTTCCAGGGAACGATCAAAGCGTAGACCGTTTGAGACATTACTTTTATGGAGGAATGTGCTCATGGTGACTTTTGTATTCAATCCCGATGCAATTTCGGTGTTTCATCAACACTCTGATAGTACACCGATTACAGAATGCCTCCAGATGTGCATCGGAAACTGCTACTGGTCTTCCAGGGAACGATCAAAGCGTGAACTCTTTGAAACATTACTCCCATGGAGGAAAGTGTGCATGGTGACTGTTGTAATCAATCCCGATGCATTGTCTGTATTTCATCAACACTCTGATAGTCCACAGATTACAGAATGCCACCAGATGTGCATCGGAAACTACTACTGGTCTTCCAGGGAGCGATCAAATCGTAGACTGTTTGAGAATTACTCCCATGGAGGAAAGTGCGCATGGTAACTGTTGTATTCAATTCCGATGCAATTTCTGTGTTTCATCAACACTCTGATAGTCCACAGATTACAGAAAGCCTCCAGATGTGCATCGGAAACTACTACTGGTCTCCCAGGGAACGATCAAAGCGTAGACTGTTAGAGACATTACTCCCATGGAGGAAAGTGCGCATGGTAAATGTTGTAGTATTCAATCCCGATGCAATTTATGTGTTATATCAACACTCTGATACTCCACAGATTACAGAATGCCTCCAGATGTGCATCGGAAATTACCACTGGTCTTCCGGGGAACGATCAAAGCGTAGACTGTTAGAGACATTACTCCCATGGAGGAAATTGCGCATGGTAATTGTGGTATTCAAAACCCGATGCAATTTCTGTGTTTCATCAACACTCTGATACTCCACAGATTACAGAATGAATCCAGATGAGCATCGGAAACTACTACTGATCTTCCAGGGATCGATCAAAGCGTAAACTCTTTGAGACATTACTCCCATTTAGGAAAGTGCGCATGGTGGCTGTTGTATTCAATCCCGATTCAATTTCTGTGTTTCATCAACACTCTAATAGTCCACAGGCTACAGAATGCCTCCAGATGTGCGATTGAAACTACTTCTGGTCTTCCAAGGAACGATTAAAACGTAGACTGTTTAAGACATTACTCCCATGGAGGAAACTGCGCATGGAGACTGTTGTATTCAATCCCGATGCAATTTCTGTGTTTCATCAACACTCTGATAGTCTACAGATTACAGAATGCCTCCAGATGTGCATCGGAAACTACTACTGGTCTTTCAGGGAACGATCAAAGCGTAAACTCTTTGAGACATTACTCCCATGGAGGAAAGCGCGCATGGTAATTGTTGTAATCAATCCCGATGCATTTTCTGTGTTTCATCAACACTCTGATAGTCCACAGATTACAGAATGCCACGAGATGTGCATCGGAAACTACTACTGGTCTTCCCGGAAACGATCAGAGCGTAGACTGTTTCAGACATTACTCCCTTGCAGGAAAGTGCATATGGTGACAGTTGTATTCAATCCCGATGCATTTTTTTTGTTTCATCAACACTCTGATAGTCCACAGATTACAGGATGCCACCAGAAGTGCATCGGAAACTACTACTGGTCTTCCAGGGAACGATCAAATCGTCTTCTGTTTGAGACATTCCTCCCATGGAGGAAACTGCGCATGGTGACTGTTGTATTTAATCCCGAAGCAATTTCTGTGTTTCATCAACACTCTGATAGTCCACAGATTACAGAATGCCAGCAATTGTGCATCGGAAACCACTACTGGTCTTCCAGGGAACGATCAAATAGTAGATTGTTTGAGAATTACTGCCATGGAGGAAAGTGCGCATGGTAACTGTTGTATTCAATCCCGATGCAATCTCTGTGTTTCATCAACACTCTGATAGTACACGGATTACAGAATGCCTCCAGATGTGCATCGGAAACTGCTACTGGTCTTCCAGTTAACGATCAAAGCGTGAACTTTTTGAAACATTACTCCCATGGAGGAAAGTACGCATGGTAACTGTTGTATTCAATCCCGATGCAATTTCTGTGTTTCATCAATACTCTGATAGTCCACAGATTACAGAATGCCTCCAGATTTGCAATTGAAACTACATCTGCTCTTCCAGGGAACGATCAAATCGTAGACTGTTTAAGACATTACTCCCATGGAGGAAACTGCGCATGGAGACTGTTGTATTCAATCCCGAAGCAATTTCTGTGATTCATCAACACTCTGATAGTCCACAGATTACAGAATGCCTCCAGATGTGCATCGGAAACTACTACTGGCCTTTCAGGCAGCGATCAAATCGTAAACTCTTTGGGACATTACTCCCATGGAGGAAAGTGCGCATGGTAAATGTTGTAATCAATCCCGATACATTTTCTGTGTTTCATCAACACTCTGATAGTCCACACATTACAGAATGCCACCAGATGTGCATCGGAAACTACTACTGGTCTTCCAGTTAACGATCAAAGCGTAGACTGTTTGAGAAATTACTCCCATGGAGGAAAATGCGCATGGTGGCTGTTGTATTCAATCCCGATGCAATATCTGTGTTTCATCAACACTCTAATAGTCCACTGATTACAGAATGCCTCCAGATGTGCATCGGAAACTACTACTGGTCTTCCAGGGAACGATCGAAGCGTAGACTGTTTGACCCATTACTCCCATGGAGGAAAGTGCGCATGGTGACTGTTGTATTCAATCCCGATGCAATTTCTGTGATTCATCAACACTCTGATAGTCCACAGATTACAGAATGCCTAAAGATGTGCATCGGAAACTACTACTGGTTTTCCAGGGAACGATCAAAGCGTAGACTGTTTGAGAAATTACTTTTATGGAGGAATGTGCTCATGGTGACTGTTGTATTCAATCCCGATGCAATTTCTATGTTTCATCAACACTCTTATAGTCCACAGATTACAGAATGCCTCCAGATGTGCATCGGAAACTGCTCCTGGTCATCCAGGGAACGATCAAAGCGTAAATTCTATGAAACATTACTCCCATGGAGGAAAGTGCGCATGGTGACTGTTGTATTCAATCCCGATGCAATTTCTGTGTTTCATCAACACTCTGATAGTCCACAGATTACAGAATGCCTCCGATGTGCATCGGAAACTACTACTGGTCTTCCAGGGAACGATCAGATCGTAGACTGTTTGGGACATTACTCCCATGGAGGAAAGTGTGCATGGTGACTGTTGTATTCAATCCCGATGCAATTTCTGTGTTTCATCAACACTGTGATAGTCCACAGATTACAGAATGCCTCCCGATGTGCATCGGAAATTACTACTGGTCTTCAAGGGAACGATCAAAGCATAGACTCTTTGAGAATTACTCCCTTGGAGGAAAGTGCGCATGGTGAATGTTGTTTTCAATCCCGATGCAGTTTCTGTGTTTCATCAACACTCTGATAGTCCACAGTTTACAGAAGGCCTGCGGATGTGCATCGGAAACTACTACTTGTCTTCTGGTGAACGATCAAAGCGTAGACTGTTAGAGACATTACTCCCATGGAGGAAAGTGCGCATGGTAACTGTGGTATTCAAAACCTGATGCAATTTCTGTGTTTCATCAACACTCTGATACTCCACAGATTACAGAATGCCTCCAGATGAGCATCGGAAACTACTACTGGTCTTCCAGGGAACGATCAAAGCGTAGACTGTTTGAGACATTACTCCCATGGAGGAAAGGGCGCATGGTGGTTGTTGTATTCAATCCCGATGCAATTTCTGTGTTTCATCAACACTCTAATAGTCCACAGATTACAGAATGCCTCCCGATGTGCATCGGAAACTACTACTGGTCTTCCAGGGGACGATCAAAGCGTATACTGATTGAGACATTACTTTTATGGAGGACTGTGCTCATGGTGACTGTTGTATTCAATCCCGATTCAATTTCTGTGTTTCATCAACACTCTGATAGTACACAGATTACACAATGCCTCCAGATGTGCATCGGAAACTACTACTGGTCTTCCAGTTAACGATCAAAGCGTAGACTATTTGAGAAATTACTCCCATGGAGGAAAGTGCGCATGGTGGCTGTTGTATTCAATCCCGATGCAATTTCTGTGTTTCATCAACACTCTAATAGTCCACAGATTACAGAATGCCTCCAGATGTGCATCGGAAACTACTACTGGTCTTCCAGGGAACGATCGAAGCGTAGACTGTTTGAGCCATTACTCCCATGGAGGAAAGTGCGCATGGTGACTGTTGTATTCAATCCCGATGCAATTTCTGTGATTCATCAACACTCTGATAGTCCACAGATTACAGAATGCCTAAAGATGTGCATCGGAAACTACTACTAGTTTTCCAGGGAACGATCAAAACGTAGACTGTTTGAGAAATTACTTTTATGGAGGAATGTGCTCATGGTGACTGTTGTATTCAATCCCGATGCAATTTCTATGTTTCATCAACACTCTTATAGTCAACAGATTACAGAATGCCTCCAGATGTGCATCGGAAACTGCTACTGGTCATCCAGGGAACGATCAAAGCGTAAACTCTATGAAACATTACTCCCATGGAGGAAAGTGCGCATGGTGACTGTTGTGTTCAATCCCGATGCAATTTCTGTGTTTCATCAACACTCTGATAGTCCACAGATTAGAGAGTGCCTCCAGATGTGCATCGGAAACTACTACTGGTCTTCCAGGGGACGATCAAAGCGTATACTGATTGAGACATTACTTTTATGGAGGACTGTGCTCATGGTGACTGTTGTATTCAATCCCGATGCAATTTCTGTGTTTCATCAACACTCTGATAGTACACAGATTACACAATGCCTCCAGATGTGCATCGGAAACTACTACTGGTCTTCCAGGGAACAATCAAAGCGTGGACTCTTTGACACATTACTCCCATGCAGGAAGTGCCCATGGTGACTGTTGTATTCAATCCCGATGCAATTTCTGTATTTCATCAACACTCTGATAGTCCACAGATTACAGAAAGCCTCTAGATGTGCATCGGAAACTACTACTGGTCTTCCAGGGAACTATCAAATCGTAGACTGTTTGGGACATTACTCCAATGGAGGAAAGTGCGCATGGTGAATGTTGTTTTCAATCCCGATGCAATATCTGTGTTTCATCAACACTCTGATAGTCCACAGATTACAGAAAGCCTCCAGATGTGCATCGGAAACTACTACTGGTCTTCCAGGGAACGATCAAAGCGTAGACTGATTCAGACATCACTCCCATGGAGAAAAGTGCGCATGGTAAATGTTCTATTCAATCCCGATGCAATATCTGTGTTTCATCAACACTCTGATACTCCACAGATTACAGAATGCCTCCAGATGTGCATCGGAAACTACTACTGGTCTTCCAGGGAACGATCAAAGCGTAGACTGTTTGAGACATTACTCCCATGGAGGAAAGTGCGCATGGTGACTGTTGTATTCAATCCCGATGCAATTTCTTTGTTTCATCAACACTCTGATAGTCCATAGATTACAGAATGCCACCAGATGTGCATTGGAAACTACTACTGGTCTTCCAGGGAACGTTCAAAACGTCGACTGTTTGAGACATATCTCCCGTGGAGGAAAGTGCGCATGGTGACTGTTGTACTCAATCCCGATGCAATTTCTGTGTTTCATCAACACTCAGATAGTCCACAGATTACAGAAAGTTTCCAGATGTGCATCGGAAACTACTACTTGTCTTCCGGGGAACGATCAAAGCGTAGACTGTTAGAGACATTACTCCCATGGAGGAAAGTGCGCAATGTAATTGTGGTATTCAAAACCCGATGCAATTTCTGTGTTTCATCAACACTCTGATACTCCACAGATTACAGAATGTCTCCAGATGAGCATCGGAAACTACTACTGGTCTTCCAGGGAACGATCAAAGCGTAGACTGTTTGAGACATTACTCCCATGGAGGAAAGTGCGCATGGTGTTTGTAGTATTCAATCCCGATGCAATTTCTATGTTTCATCAACACTCTAATAGTCCACAGATTACAGAATCCCTCCAGATGTGCATCGGAAACTACTACTGGTCTTCCAGGGAACGATCAAATCGTAGACTGTTTGAGACATTACTTTTATGGAGGAATGTGCTCATGGTGACTGTTGTATTCAATCCCGATGCAATTTCTGTGTTTCATCAACACTCTGATAGTACACAGATTATACAATGCCTCCAGATGTGCATCGGAAACTACTACTGGTCTTCCAGGGAATGATCAAAGCGTGGACACTTTGAAACATTACTCCCATGGAGGAAAGTGCGCATGGTGACTGTTGTATTCAATCCCGATGCAATTTCTGTGTTTAATCAACACTCTGATAGTCCACAGATTACAGAATGCTCCCAGATGTTAATCGGAATTTACTACTTGTCTTCCAGGGAACGATCAAAGCGTAGACTGTTTGGGACATTACTCCAATGGAGGAAAGTGCGCATGGTGAATGTTGTTCTCAATCCCGAAGCAATTACTGTGTTTCATCAACACTTTGATAGTCGACAGATTACAGAAAGCCTCTGGATGTGCATCGGAAACTACTACTGGTCTTCCAGGGAACGATCAAAGCGTAGACTGTTTCAGACATCACTCCCATGGAGAAAAGTGCGCATGGTAAATGTTGTATTCAATCCCGATGCAATTTCTGTGATTGATCAACACTCTGATACTCCACAGATTACAGAATGCCAGATGTGCATCGGAAACTACTACTGGTCTTCCAGGGAACGATCAAAGCGTAGACTGTTTGAGATATTACTCCCATGGAGGAAACTGCGCATGGAGACTGTTGTATTCAATCCCGATGCAATTTCTGTGATTCATCAACACTCTGATAGTCCACAGATTACAGAATGCCTAAAGATGTGCATCGGAAACTACTACTAGTTTTCCAGGGAACGATCAAAGCGTAGACTGTTTGAGAAATTACTTTTATGGAGGAATGTGCTCATGGTGACTGTTGTATTCAATCCCGATGCAATTTCTATGTTTCATCAACACTCTTATAGTCAACAGATTACAGAATGCCTCCAGATGTGCATCGGAAACTGCTACTGGTCATCCAGGGAACGATCAAAGCGTAAACTCTATGAAACATTACTCCCATGGAGGAAAGTGCGCATGGTGACTGTTGTGTTCAATCCCGATGCAATTTCTGTGTTTCATCAACACTCTGATAGTCCACAGATTACAGAATGCCTCCAGATGTGCATCGGAAACTACTACTGGTCTTCCAGGGGACGATCAAAGCGTATACTGATTGAGACATTACTTTTATGGAGGACTGTGCTCATGGTGACTGTTGTATTCAATCCCGATGCAATTTCTGTGTTTCATCAACACTCTGATAGTACACAGATTACACAATGCCTCCAGATGTGCATCGGAAACTACTACTGGTCTTCCAGGGAACAATCAAAGCGTGGACTCTTTGACACATTACTCCCATGCAGGAAGTGCCCATGGTGACTGTTGTATTCAATCCCGATGCAATTTCTGTATTTCATCAACACTCTGATAGTCCACAGATTACAGAAAGCCTCTAGATGTGCATCGGAAACTACTACTGGTCTTCCAGGGAACTATCAAAGCGTAGACTGTTTGGGACATTACTCCAATGGAGGAAAGTGCGCATGGTGAATGTTGTTTTCAATCCCGATGCAATATCTGTGTTTCATCAACACTCTGATAGTCCACAGATTACAGAAAGCCTCCAGATGTGCATCGGAAACTACTACTGGTCTTCCAGGGAACGATCAAAGCGTAGACTGATTCAGACATCACTCCCATGGAGAAAAGTGCGCATGGTAAATGTTCTATTCAATCCCGATGCAATATCTGTGTTTCATCAACACTCTGATACTCCACAGATTACAGAATGCCTCCAGATGTGCATCGGAAACTACTACTGGTCTTCCAGGGAACGATCAAAGCGTAGACTGTTTGAGACATTACTCCCATGGAGGAAAGTGCGCATGGTGACTGTTGTATTTAATCCCGATGCAATTTCTTTGTTTCATCAACACTCTGATAGTCCATAGATTACAGAATGCCACCAGATGTGCATTGGAAACTACTACTGGTCTTCCAGGGAACGTTCAAAACGTCGACTGTTTGAGACATATCTCCCGTGGAGGAAAGTGCGCATGGTGACTGTTGTACTCAATCCCGATGCAATTTCTGTGTTTCATCAACACTCAGATAGTCCACAGATTACAGAAAGTTTCCAGATGTGCATCGGAAACTACTACTTGTCTTCCGGGGAACGATCAAAGCGTAGACTGTTAGAGACATTACTCCCATGGAGGAAAGTGCGCAATGTAACTGTGGTATTCAAAACCCGATGCAATTTCTGTGTTTCATCAACACTCTGATACTCCACAGATTACAGAATGTCTCCAGATGAGCATCGGAAACTACTACTGGTCTTCCAGGGAACGATCAAAGCGTAGACTGTTTGAGACATTACTCCCATGGAGGAAAGTGCGCATGGTGGTTGTAGTATTCAATCCCGATGCAATTTCTATGTTTCATCAGCACTCTAATAGTCCACAGATTACAGAATGCCTCCAGATGTGCATCGGAAACTACTACTGGTCTTCCAGGGAACGATCAAATCGTAGACTGTTTGAGACATTACTTTTATGGAGGAATGTGCTCATGGTGACTGTTGTATTCAATCCCGATGCAATTTCTGTGTTTCATCAACACTCTGATAGTACACAGATTATACAATGCCTCCAGATGTGCATCGGAAACTACTAGTGGTCTTCCAGGGAATGATCAAAGCGTGGACACTTTGAAACGTTACTCCCATGGAGGAAAGTGCGCATGGTGACTGTTGTATTCAATCCCGATGCAATTTCTGTGTTTAATCAACACTCTGATAGTCCACAGATTACAGAATGCTCCCAGATGTTAATCGGAATTTACTACTTGTCTTCCAGGGAACGATCAAAGCGTAGACTGTTTGGGACATTACTCCAATGGAGGAAAGTGCGCATGGTGAATGTTGTTCTCAATCCCGAAGCAATTTCTGTGTTTCATCAACACTTTGATAGTCGACAGATTACAGAAAGCCTCTGGATGTGCATCGGAAACTACTACTGGTCTTCCAGGGAACGATCAAAGCGTAGACTGTTTCAGACATCACTCCCATGGAGAAAAGTGCGCATGGTAAATGTTGTATTCTATCCCGATGCAATTTCTGTGATTCATCAACACTCTGATACTCCACAGATTACAGAATGCCAGATGTGCATCGGAAACTACTACTGGTCTTCCAGGGAACGATCAAAGCGTAGACTGTTTGAGATATTACTCCCATGGAGGAAACTGCGCATGGAGACTGTTGTATTCAATCCCGATGCAATTTCTGTGTTTCATCAACACTCTGATAGTACACAGATTACACAATGCCTCCAGATGTGCATCGGAAACTACTACTGGTCTTCCAGTTAACGATCAAAGCGTAGACTGTTTGAGAAATTACTCCCATGGAGGAAAGTGCGCATGGTGGCTGTTGTATTCAATCCCGATGCAATTTCTGTGTTTCATCAACACTCTAATAGTCCACAGATTACAGAATGCCTCCAGATGTGCATCGGAAACTACTACTGGTCTTCCAGGGAACGATCGAAGCGTAGACTGTTCGAGCCATTACTCCCATGGAGGAAAGTGCGCATGGTGACTGTTGTATTCAATCCCGATGCAATTTCTGTGATTCATCAACACTCTGATAGTCCACAGATTACAGAATGCCTATAGATGTGCATCGGAAACTACCACTGGTTTTCCAGGGAACGATCAAAGCGTAGACTGTTTGAGAAATTACTTTCATGGAGGAATGTGCTCATGGTGACTGTTGTATTCAATCCCGATGCAATTTCTATGTTTCATCAACACTCTTATAGTCCACAGATTACAGAATGCCTCCAGATGTGCATCGGAAACTGGTACTGGTCATCCAGGGAACGATCAAAGCGTAAACTCTATGAAACATTACTCCCATGGAGGAAAGTGCGCATGGTGACTGTTGTGTTCAATCCCGATGCAATTTCTGTGTTTCATCAACACTCTGATAGTCCACAGATTACAGAATGCCTCCCGATGTGCATCGGAAATTACTACTGGTCTTCCAGGGAACGATCAGATCGTAGACTATTTGGGACATTACTCCCATGGAAGAAAGTGCGCATGGTGACTGTTGTATTCAATCCCGATGCAATTTCTGTGTTTCATCAACACTCTGATAGTCCACAGATTACAGAATGCCTCCCGATGTGCATCGGAAACTACTACTGGTCTTCCAGGGAACGATCAAAGCATAGACTGTTTGAGAATTACTCCCTTGGAGGAAAGTGCGCATGGTGAATGTTGTTTTCAACCCCGATGCAGTTTCTGTGTTTCATCAACACTCTGATAGTCCACAGATTACAGAAAGCCTGCAGATGTGCATCGGAAACTACTACTTGTCTTCTGGGGAACGATCAAAGCGTAGACTGTTAGAGACATTACTCCCATGGAGGAAAGTGCGCATGGTAACTGTGGTATTCAAAACCTGATGCAATTTCTGTGTTTCATCAACACTCTGATACTCCACAGATTACAGAATGCCTCCAGATGAGCATCGGAAACTACTACTGGTCTTCCAGGGAACGATCAAAGCGTAGACTGTTTGAGACATTACTCCCATGGAGGAAAGTGCGCATGGTGGTTGTTGTATTCAATCCCGATGCAATTTCTGTGTTTCATCAACACTCTAATAGTCCACAAATTACAGAATGCCTCCAGATGTGCATCGGAAACTACTACTGGTCTTCCAGGGGACGATCAAAGCGTACACTGATTGAGACATTACTTTTATGGAGGTCTGTGCTCATGGTGACTGTTGTATTCAATCCCGATGCAATTTCTGTGTTTCATCAACACTCTGAAAGTACACAGATTACACAATGCCTCCAGATGTGCATCGGAAACTACTACTGGTCTTCCACGGAACAATCAAAGCGTGGACTCTTTGACACATTACTCTCATGGAGGAAGTGCCCATGGTGACTGTTGTATTCAATCCCGATGCAATTTCTGTATTTCATCAACACTCTGATAGTCCACAGATTACAGAATGCCTCCAGATGTTAATCGGAAACTACTACTGGTCTTCCAGGGAACGATCAAAGCGTAGACTGTTTGGGACATTACTCCAATGGAGGAAAGTGCGCATGGTGAATGTTGTTTTCAATCCCGATGCAATATCTGTGTTTCATCAACACTCTGATAGTCCACAGATTACAGAAAGCCTCCAGATGTGCATCGGAAACTACTACTGGTCTTCCAGGGAACGATCAAAGCGTAGACTGTTTGAGACATTACTCCCATGGAGGAAACTGCGCATGGAGACTGTTGTATTCAATCCCGATGCAATTTCTGTGTTTCATCAACACTCTGATGGTCCACAGATTACAGAATGCCTCCAGATGTGCATCGGAAACTACTACTGGTCTTTCAGGGAACGATCAAAGCGTAAACTCTTTGAGACATTACTCCCATGGAGGAAAGTGCGCATGGTAACTGTTGTAATCAATCCCGATGCATTTTCTGTGTTTCATCAACACTCCGATAGTCCACAGATTACAGAATGCCAGAAATGTGCATCGGAAACTACTACTGGTCTTCCCGGGAACGAACAAAGCGTAGACTGTTTCAGACATTACTCCCATTCAGGAAAGTTCGGATGGTGACTGTTGTATTCAATCCCGATGCAATTTCTGTGTTTCATCAACACTCTGATAGTCCACAGATTACAGAATGAATCGCGATGTGCATCGGAAACTACTACTGGCCTTCCAGGGAACGATCAAAACGTAGACTGTTTGGGACATTACTCCCATGGAGGAAAATGCGCATGGTGACTGTTGTATTCGATCCCGATGCAATTTCTGTGTTTCATCAACAGTCTGATAGTCCACCGGTTACTGAATGCCACCATATGTGCATCGGAAACTACTACTGGTCTTCCAGGGAACGATCAAAGCGTAGACTGTTTGAGACATAATTTTATGGAGGTATGTGCTTATGGGTAATGTTGTATTCAATCCCGATGCAATTTCTCTGTTTCATCAACACTCTGATAGTCCACAGGTTACAGCATGGCACCAGATGTGCATCGGAAACTACTACTGGTCTTCCAGGGAACGATTAAAGCGTAGACTGTTTGAGAATTACTCCCATGGAGGAAAGTGCGCATGGTGACTGTTGTATTCAATCTCGATGCAATTTCTGTGTTTCATCAACGCTCTGATAGTCCACAGAATACAGAAAGCCTCCAGATGTGCATCGGAAACTACTACTGGTCTTCCAGGGAACGATCAAAACGTACAAAACGTAGACTGTTTCAGACATTACTCCCATGGAGGAAAGTGCGGATGGTGACTGTTGTATTCAATCCAGATGCTAATTCTGTGTTTCATCAACACTCTGATAGTCCACAGGTTACAGCATGGCACCAGATGTGCATCGGAAACTACTACTGGTCTTCCAGGGAACGATCAAATCATAGACTGTTTGAGAATTACTCCCTTGGAGGAAAGTGCGCATGGTGAATGTTGTTTTCAATCCCGATGCAATTTCTGTGTTTCATCAACACTCTGATAGTCCACAGATTACAGAAAGCCTCCAGATGTGCATCGGAAACTACTACTGGTCTTCCAGGGAACGATAAAGGCGTAGACTGTTAGAGACATTACTCCCATCGAGGAAAGTGCGCATGGTGAATGTTGTATTCAATCCCGATACAATTTCTGTGTTTCATCAACACTCTGATACTCCACAGATTACAGAATGCCTCCAGATGAGCATCGGAAACTACTACTGGTCTTCCAGGGAACGATCAAAGCGTAGACTGTTTGAGACATTACTTTTATGGAGGAATGTGCTTATGGGTACTGTTGTATTCAATCCCGATGCAATTTCTGTGTTTCATCAACACTCTGATAGTACACAGATTACAGAATGCCTCCAGATGTGCATCGGAAACTGCTACTGGTCTTCCAGGGAACGATCAAAGCGTGAACTCTTTGAAACATTACTCCCATGGAGGAAAGTGCGCATGGTGACAGTTGTATTCAATCCCGATGCAATTTCTGTTTTTCATCAACACTCTGATAGTCCACAGATTAAAGAATGCCTCCAGTTGTTAATCGGAAACTACTACTGGTCTTCCAGGGAACGATCATAGCGTAGACTGTTTGGGACATTACTCCCATGGAGGAAAGTGCGCATGGTGACTGTTGTATTCAATCCCGATGCAATTTCTGTGTTTCATCAACACTCTGATAGTCCACAGATTACAGAATGCCACGAGATGTGCATCGGAAACTACTACTGGTCTTCCCGGGAACGATCAAAGCGTAGACTCTTAGAGACATTACTCCTATGGAGTAAAGTGCGCATGGTGACTGTTGTATTCAATCCCGATGCAATTTCTGTGTTTCATCAACACTCTGATAGTCCACAGATTACAGAATGCCTCCAGATGTGCATCGGAAACTACTACTGGTCTTTCAGGGAACAATCAAAGCGTAAACTTTTTGAGACATTACTCCCATGGAGGAAAGTGCGCATGGTAGCTGTTGTAATCATTCCCGATGCATTTTCTGTGTTTCATCAACACTCTGATAGTCCACAGATTACAGAATGCCATGAGACGTGCATCGGAAACTGCTACTGGTCTTCCCGGGAACGATCAAAGAGTAGACTGTTTGAGAATTACTCCCATGGTGGAAAGTGCGCATGGTAACTGTTGTATTCAACCCCGATGCAATTTCTGTGTTTCATCAACACTCTGATAGTCCACAGATTACAGAATGTTTACAGATGTGCATCGGAAACTACTATTGGTCTTCCGGGGAACAATCAAAGCATAGACTGTTTGAGACATTACTTTTATGCAGGAATGTGCTCATGGTGACTGTTGTATTCAATCCAGATGCAATTTCTATGTTTCATCAACACTCTGATAGTCCACAGATTACAGAATGCCTCCAGATGTGCATTGGAAACTGCTACTGGCCTTCCAGGGAACGATTAAAGCGTAAACCCTATGAAACATTACTCCCATGGAGGAAAGTGCGCATGGTGACTGTTGTATTCAATCCCAATGCAATTTCTGTGTTTAATCAACACTCTGAAAGTCCACAGATTACAGAATGCCTCCCGATGTGCATCGGAAACTACTACTGGTCTTCCAGGGAACGATCAAAGCGTAGACTGTTTCGGACATTACTCCCATGGAGGTAAGTGCAAATGGTGACTGTTGTATTCAATCCCGATGCAATTACTGTGTTTCATCAACACTCTGATAGTCCACAGATTACAAAATGCCGTGAGATGTGCATCGGAAACTACTACTGGTCTTCCAGGGAACGATCAAATCGTAAACTCCTTGAGACATTACTCCCATGGTGGAAAGTGCGCATGGTGACTGTTGTATTCAATCCCGATGCAATTTCTGTGTTTCATCAACACTCTGATAGTCCACAGAATACAGAATGCCTCCAGATATGCATCGGAAACTACTACTGGTCTTCCAGGGAACGATCAAAGCGTAGACAGTTTGAGACATTACTTTTATGCAGGAATGTGCTCATGGTGATTGTTGTATTCAATCCCGATGCAATTTCTGTGCTTCATCAACACTCTGATAGTCCACAGAATACAGAATGCCTCCAGATATGCATCGGAAACTACTACTGGTCTTCCAGGGAACGATCAAAGCGTAGACTGTTTGGGACATTACTCCCATGGAGGAAAGTGCGCATGGTGACTGTTGTATTCAATCCCGATGCAATTTCTGTGTCTCATCAACCCTCTGATAGTCCACAGATTACAGAATGCCACGAGATGTGCATCGGAAACTACTACTGGTCTTCCAGGGAACGATAAAAGCGCAGACTGTATGAGACATTACTAGCGTGGAGGGAAGTGCGCATGGTGACTGTTGTATTCAACCCCGATGCAATTTCTGTGTTTCATCAACACTCTGATAGTCCACAGATTACAGAATGCCTCCAGATGTGCATCGGAAACTACTACTGGTCTTCCAGGGAACGATCAAATCGTAAACTCCTTGAGACATTACTCCCATGGTGGAAAGTGCGCATGGTGACTGTTGTATTCAATCCCGATGCAATTTCTGTGTTTCATCAACACTCTGATAGTCCACAGAATACAGAATGCCTCCAGATATGCATCGGAAACTACTACTGGTCTTCCAGGGAACGATCAAAGCGTAGACAGTTTGAGACATTACTTTTATGCAGGAATGTGCTCATGGTGATTGTTGTATTCAATCCCGATGCAATTTCTATGTTTCATCAACACTCTGATAGTCCACAGATTACAGAATGCCTCCAGATGTGCATCGGAAACTGCTACTGGCCTTCCAGGGGACGATCAAAGCGTAAACTCTATGAAACATTACTCCCATGGAGGGAAGTGCGCATCGTGACTGTTGTATTCAATCCCGATGCAATTTTTGTGTTTAATCAACACTCTGAAAGTCCACAGATTACAGAATGCCTCCCGATGTGCATCGGAAACTATTACTGGTCTTCCAGGGAGCGATCAAAGCGTAGACTGTTTGGGACATTACTCCCATGGTGGAAAGTGCGCATGGTGACTGTTGTATTCAATCCCGATGCAATTTCTGTGTTTCATCAATACTCTGATAGTCCACAGAATACAGAATGCCTCCAGATATGCATCGGAAACTACTACTGGTCTTCCAGGGAACGATCAAAGCGTAGACTATTTGGGACATTACTCCCATTGAGGAATGTGCGCATGGTGACTGTTGTATTCAATCCCGATGCAATTTCTGTGTCTCTTTAACACTCTGATAGTCCACAGATTACATAATGCCACGAGATGTGCATCGGAAACTACTACTGGTCTTCCAGAGAACGATCCCATCGTAGACTGTTTGAGAATTACTCCCACGGAGGAAAGTGCGCATGGTAACTGTTGAATTCAATCCCGATGCAATTTATATGTTTCATCAACTCTCTGATAGTCCACAGATTACAGAGAGCCTCCAGATGTGCATCGGAAGCTACTACTGGTTTTCCAGGGTACGATCAAAGCGTAGACTGTTAGAGACATTACTCCCATGGAGGAAAGTGCGCATGGTAACTGTTGTATTTAATCCCGATGAAATATCTGTGTTTCATCCACACTCTGATACTAGACAGATTACAGAATGCCTCCAGATTTGCATCGGAAACTACTACTGGTCTTCCAGGGAACGATCAAAGCGTAGACTGTTTGAGACATTACTTTTTTGGAGGAATGTGCTCATGGTGATTGTTGTATTCAATCCCGATGCAATTTCTATGTTTCATCAACACTCTGATAGTCCACAGATTACTGAATGCCTCCAGAAGTGCATCGGAAACTGCTACTGGTCTTCCAGGCAACGATCAAAGCGTAAACTCTATGAAACATTATTCCCATGGAGGAAAGTGCGCATGGTGACTGTTGTATTCAATCCCGATGCAATTTCTGTGTTTCATCAATACTCTGATAGTCCACAGAATACAGAATGCCTCCAGATATGCATCGGAAACTACTACTGGTCTTCCAGGGAACGATCAAAGCGTAGACTGTTTGGGACATTACTCATATGGAGGAAAGTGCGCATGGTGACTGTTGTATTCTATCCCGATGCAATTTCTGTGTCTCATCAACACTCTGATAGTCCACAGATTACAGAATGCACGAGATGTGCATCGGAAACTACTACTGGTCTTCCAGGGAACGATCAAATCGTAGACTGTTTGAGAATTACTCCCACGGAGGAAAGTGCGCATCGTAACTGTTGTATTCAATCCCGATGCAATATCTGTGTTTCATCAACACTCTGATACTCCAAAGATTACAGAGTGCCTCCAGATTTGCATCGGAAACTACTACAGGTCTTCCAGGGAACGATCAAAGCGTAGACTGTTTGAGACATTACTTTTATGGAGGAATGTGCTCATGGTGATTGTTGTATTCAATCCCGATGCAATTTCTATGTTTCATCAACACTCTGATAGTCCACAGATTACTGAATGCCTCCAGATTTGAATCGGAAACTACTACTGGTCTTCCAGGGAACGATCAAAGCGTAGACTGTTTGGGACATTACTCCCATGGAGGAAAGTGCGTATGGTGACTGTTGTATTCAATCCCGATGCAATTTCTGTGTCTCATCAACACTCTGATAGTCCACAGATTACAGAATGCCACGAGATGTGCATCGGAAACTACTACTGGTCTTCCAGTTAACGATCAAATCGTAGACTGTTTGAGAATTACTCCCACGGAGGAAAGTGCGCATGGTAACTGTTGTATTCAATCCCGATGCAATTTCTGTCTTTCATCAACTCTCTGATAGTCCGCAGATTACAGAAAGCCTCCAGATGTGCATCGGAAACTACTACTGGTCTTCCAGGGAACGATCAAAGCAAAGACTGTTAGAGACATTACTCCCATGGAGGAAAGTGCGCATGGTAACTGTTGTATTTAATCCCGATGCATTATCTGTGTTTCATCAACACTCTGATACTCCACAGATTACAGAATGCCCTCAGATTTGCATCGGAAACTACTACTGGTCTTCCAGGGAACGATCAAAGCGTAGACTGTTTGAGACATTACTTTTATGGAGGAATGTGGTCATGGTGATTGTTGTATTCAATCCCGTTGCAATTTCTATGTTTCATCAACACTCTGATAGTCCACAGATTACAGAATGCCTCCAGATGTGCATCGGAAACTGCTACTGGACTTCCAGGGAACGATCAAAGCGTAAACTCTATGAAACATTATTCCCATGGAGGAAAGTGCGCATGGTGACTGTAGTATTCAATCCCGATGCAATCTCTGTGTTTCATCAACACTGTTATGGTCCACAGATTACAGAATGCCTCCCGACGTGCATCGGAAACTACTACTGGTCTTCCAGGAAACGATCAAAGCGTAGACTGTTTAGGACATTACTCCCATGGAGGAAAGTGCGCATGGTGACTGTTGTATTCAATCCCGATGAAATATCTGTGTTTCATCAACACTCTGATAGTCCACAGATTACAGAATGCCACGAGATGTGCATCGGAAACTACTACTGGTCTTCCAGGGAACGATCAAAGCGTAGACTGTTTCAGACATTACTCCCATGGAGGAAAATGCGCATGGTGACTGTTGTATTAAATCCTGATGGAATTTCAGTGTTTCATCAACACTCTGATAGTCCACAGATTACAGAATGCCACCAGATTTGCATCGGAAACTACTGCTGGTCTTCCAGGGAACGATCAAACCGTAGACTGTTTGAGACATACCTCCCGTGGAGGAAAGTGCGCATGGTGACTGTTGCATTCATTCCCGATGCAATTTCTGTGTTTCATCAACACTCTGATAGTCCACAGATTACAGAATGCCTCCAGATGTGCATTGGAAACTGCTACTGGTCTTCCAGGGAACGATCAAAGCGTAAACTCTATGAAACATTATTCCCATGGAGGAAAGTGCCCATGGTGACTGTTGTATTCAATCCCGATGAAATTTCTGTCTTTCATCAACACTCTGATAGTCCACATATTACAGAATGCCACCAGATGTGCATCTGAAACTACTACTGGTCTTCCAGGGAACGATCAAACCGTAGACTGTTTGGGACATTACTCCCATCTAGGAATGTGCGCATGGTGACTGTTGTATTCAATCCCGATGCAATTTCTGTGTCTCATTAACACTCTGATAATCCACAGATTACAGAATGCCACGAGATGTGCATCGGAAACTACTACTGGTCTTCCAGGGAACGATCAAATCGTAGACTGTTTGAGAATTACTCCCACACAGGAAAGTGCGCATGGTAACTGTTGTATTCAATCCCGATGCAATTTCTGTGTTTCATCAACTCTCTGATAGTCCACAGATTACAGAAAGCCTCCAGATGTGCATCGGAAACTACTACTGGTTTTCCAGGGAACGATCAAAGCGTAGACTGTTAGAGACATTACTCCCATGGAGGAAAGTGCGCATGGTAGCTGTTGTATTTAATCCCGATGCAATATCTGTGTTTCATCAACACTCTGATACTAGACAGATTACAGAATGCCTCCAGATTTGCATCGGAAACTACTACTGGTCTTCCAGGGAACGATCAAAGAGTAGACTGTTTGAGACATTACTTTTTTGGAGGAATGTGCTCATGGTGATTGTTGTATTCAATCCCGATGCAATTTCTATGTTTCATCAACACTCTGACAGTCCACAGATTACTGAATGCCTCCAGGAGTGCATCGGAAACAGCTACTGGTCTTCCAGGGAACGATCAAAGCGTAAACTCTATGAAACATTATTCCCATGGAGGAAAGTGCGCATGGTGACTGTTGTATTCAATCCCGATGCAATTTCTGTGTTTCATCACCACTCTGATAGTCCACAGATTACAGAATGCCTCCAGATGTGCATCGGAAACTACTATTGGTCTTCGAGGGAACGATCAAAACGTAGACTGTTTGAGACATTACTTTTATGCAGGAATGTGCTCATGATGACTGTTGTATTCAATCCCGATGCAATTTCTAAGTTTAATCAACACTCTGATAGTCCACAGATTACAGAATGCCTATAAGATGTGCATCGGAAACTGCTACTGGCCTTCCAGGGAACGATCAAAGCGTAAACTCTATGAAACATTACTCCCATGGAGGAAAGTGCGCATCGTGACTGTTGTATTCAATCCCGATGCAATTTGTGTGTTTAATCAACACTCTGAAAGTCCACAGATTACCGAATGCCTCCCGATGTGCATCGGAAACTACTACTGGTCTTCCAGGGAACGATCAAAGCGTAGACTGTTTGGGACATTACTCCCATGGAGGAAAGTGCGCATGGTGACTGTTGTATTCAATCCCGATGCAATTTCTGTGTTTCATCAACACTCTGATAGTCCACAGATTACGGAAAGCCTCCAGATGTACATCGGAAACTACTACTGGTCTTCCAGGGAACGATCAAAGCGTAGACTGCTTAGGACATTACTCCCATGGAGGAAAGTGCGCATGGTGACTGTTGTATTCAATCCCGATGAAATTTCTGTGTTTCATCAACACTCTGATAGTCCACAGAATACAGAATGCCTCCAGATATGCATCGGAAACTACTACTGGTCTTCCAGGGAACGATCAAAGCGTAGACTGTTTGGGACATTACTCACATGGAGGAAAGTGCGCATGGTGACTGTTGTATTCAATCCCGATGCAATTTCTGTGTCTCATCAACACTCTGATAGTCCACAGATTACAGAATGCCACGAGATGTGCATCGGAAACTACTACTGGTCTTCCAGGGAACGATCAAATCGTAGACTGTTTGAGAATTACTCCCACGGAGGAAAGTGCGCATGGTAACTGTTGTATTCAATCCCGATGCAATTTCTGTGTTTCATCAACACTCTGATAGTCCACAGATTACAGAAAGCCTCCAGATGTTCATCGGAAACTACTACTGGTGTTCCAGGGAACGATCAAAGCGTAGACTGTTAGAGACATTATTCCCATGGAAGAAAGTGCGCATGGTAACTGTTGTATTAAATCCCGATGCAATATCTGTGTTTCATCAACACTCTGATACTCCACAGATTACAGAATGAATCCAGATTTGCATCGGAAACTACTACTGGTCTTCCAGGGAACGATCAAAGCGTAGACTGTTTGAGACATTACTTTTATGGAGGAATGTGCTCAAGGTGATTGTTGTATTCAATCCCGATGCAATTTCTATGTTTCATCAACACTCTGATAGTCCACAGATTACAGAATGCCTCCAGATGTGCATCGGAAACTGCTACTGGTCTTCCAGGGAACGATCACAGCATAAACTCTATGAAACATTATTCCCATGGAGGAAAGTGCGCATGGTGACTGTTGTATTCAATCCCGATGCAATTTCTGTGTTTCATCAACACTCTGATTGTCCACAGATTACAGAATGCCTCCCGATGTGCATCGGAAACTACTACTGGTCATCCAGGGAACGATCAAAGCGTAGACTGTTTAGGACATTACTCCCATGGAGGAAATGGCGCATGGTGACTGTTGTATTAAATCCCGATGAAATTTCTGTGTTTCATCAACACTCTGATAGTCCACAGATTACAGAATGCCACGAGATGTGCATCGGAAACTACTACTGGTCTTCCAGGGAACGATCAAAGCGTAGACTGTTTCAGACATTACTCCCATGGAGGAAAGTGCGCATGGTGACTGTTGTATTAAATCCTGATGCTATTTCTGTGTTTCATCAACACTCTGATAGTCCACAGACTACAGAATGCCACCAGATGTGCATCGGAAACTACTACTGGTCTTCCAGGGAACGATCAAACCGTAGACTGTTTGAGACATACCTCCCGTGGAGGAAAGTGCGCATGGTGACTGTTGCATTCATTCCCGATGCAATTTCTGTGTTTCATCAACACTCTGATAGTCCACATTTTACAGAATGCCACGAGATGTGCATCGGAAACTACTACTGGTCTTCCAGGGAACGATAAAAGCGTAGACTGTTTGAGACATTACTCCCGTGGAGGAATGTGCGCATGGTGACTGTTGTATTCAATCCCGATGCAATTTCTGTGTTTCATCAACACTCTGAGAGTCCACAGATTACAGAATGTCTCCAGATGTGCATCGGAAACTACAACTCGTCTTCCAGGGAACGATCAAAACGTAAACTCCTTGAGACATTACTCCGAAGGAGGAAAGTGCGCATGGTGACTGTTGTATTCAATCCCGATGCAATTTCTGTGTTTCATCAACACTCTGATAGTCCACAGATTACAGTATGCCTCCCGGTGTGCATCGGAAACTACTACTGGTCTTCCAGGAAACGATCAAAGCGTAGACTGTTTAGGACATTACTCCCATGGAGGAAAGTGCCCATGGTGACTGTTGTATTCAATCCCGATGAAATTTCTGTCTTTCATCAACACTCTAATAGTCCACATATAACAAAATGCCACCAGATGTGCATCGGAAACTACTACTGGTCTTCCAGGGAACGATCAAACCGTAGACTGTTTGGGACATTACTCCCATGGAGGAATGTGCGCATGGTGACTGTTGTATTCAATCCCGATGCAATTACTGTGTCTCATTAACACTCTGATAGTCCACAGATTACAGATTGCCACGAGATGTGCATCGGAAACTACTACTGGTCTTCCAGGGAACGATCAAATCGTAGACTGTTTGAGAATTACTCCCACGGAGGAAAGTGCGCATGGTAACTGTTGTATTCAATCCCGATGCAATTTCTGTGTTTCATCAACTCTCTGATAGTCCACAGATTACAGAAAGCCTCCAGATGTGCATCGGAAACTACTACTTGTTTTCCAGGGAACGATCAAAGCGTAGACTGTTAGAGACATTACTCCCATGGAGGAAAGTGCGCATGGTAACTGTTGTATTTAATCCCGATGCAATATCTGTGTTCCATCAACACTCTGATACTAGACAGATTACGGAATGCCTCCAGATTTGCATCGGAAACTACTACTGGTCTTCTAGGGAACGATCAAAGCGTAGACGGTTTGGGACATTACTCCCATGGAGGGAAGTGCGCATTGTAACTGTTGTATTCAATCCCGATGCAATTTCTGTGTTTCATCAACACTCTGATAGTCCACAGATTACAGAATGCTTCCAGATGTGCATCGGAAACTACTACTGGTCTTCCAGGGAACGATCAAATCGTAAACTCCTTGAGACAATACTCCCATGGAGGAAAGTGCCCATGGTGACTGTTGTATTCAATCCCGACGCAATTTCTGTGTTTCATCAACACTCTGATAGTCCACAGATTACGGAAAGCCTCCAGATGTGCATCGGAAACTACTACTGGTCTTCCAGGGAACGATCAAAACGTAGACTGTTAGAGACATTACTCCCATGGAGGAAAGTGCGAATTGTGACTGTTGTATTCAATCCCGATGCAATTTCTGTGCTTCATCACGACTCTGATAGTCCACAGATTACAGAATGCCTCCAGATGTGCATCGGAAACGACTATTGGTCTTCGAGGGAACGATCAAAGCGTAGACTGTTTGAGACATTACTTTAATGCAGGAATGTGCTCATAATGACTGTTGTATTCAATCCCGATGCAATATCTATGTTTAATCAACACTCTGATAGTCCACAGATTACAGAATGCCTCCAAGATGTGCATCGGAAACTGCTACTGGCCTTCCAGGGAACGATCAAAGCGTAAACTCTATGAAACATTACTCCCATGGAGGAAAGTGCGCATCGTGACTGTTGTATTCAATCCCGATGCAATTTTTGTGTTTAATCAACACTCTTAAAGTCCACAGATTACCGAATGCCTCCCGATGTGCATCGGAAACTACTACTGGTCTTCCAGGGAACGATCAAAGCGTAGACTGTTTGGGACATTACTCCCATGGAGGAAAGTGCGCATGGTGACTGTTGTATTCAATCCCGATGCAATTTCTGTGTTTCATCAACACTCTGATAGTCCACAGATTACGGAAAGCCTCCAGATGTACATCGGAAACTACTACTGGTCTTCCAGGGAACGATCAAAGCGTAGACTGTTAGAGACATTACTCCCATGGAGTAAAGTGCGCATGGTGACTGTTGTATTCAATCCCGATGCAATTTCTGTGTTTCATCAACACTCTGATAGTCCACAGATTACAGAATGCCTCCGGATGTGCATTGGAAACTGCTACTGGTATTCCAGGGAACGATCAAAGCGTAAACTCTATGAAACATTATTCCCATGGAGGAAAGTGCGCATGGTGACTGTTGTATTCAATCCCGATGCAATTTCTGTGTTTCATCAACACTCTGATAGTCCACAGATTACAGTATGCCTCCCGGTGTGCATCGGCAACTACTACTGGTCTTCCAGGAAACGATCAAAGCGTAGAGTGTTTAGGACATTACTCCCATGGAGGAAAGTGCCCATGGTGACTGTTGTATTCAATCCCGATGAAATTTCTGTCTTTCATCAACACTCTGATAGTCCACATATTACAGAATGCCACGGGATGTGCATCGGATACTGCTACTGGTCTTCCAGGGAACGATCAAAGCGTAGACTGTTTCAGACATTACTCCCATGGAGGAAAGTGCGCATCGTGACTGTTGTATTCAATCCCGATGCAATTTTTGTGTTTAATCAACACTCTGAAAGTCCACAGATTACCGAATGCCTCCCGATGTGCATCGGAAACTACTACTGGTCTTACAGGGAACGATCAAACCGTAGACTGTTTGAGACATACCTCCCGTGGAGGAAAGTGCGCATGGTGACTGTTGCATTCATTCCCGATGCAATTTCTGTGTTTCATCAACACTCTGATAGTCCACAGATTACAGAATGCCACGAGATGTGCATCGGAAACTACTACTGGTCTTCCAGGGAACGATCAAAACGTAGACTGTTAGAGACATTACTCCCATGGAGGAAAGTGCGAATTGTGACTGTTGTATTCAATCCCGATGCAATTTCTGTGCTTCATCACGACTCTGATAGTCCACAGATTACAGAATGCCTCCAGATGTGCATCGGAAACTACTATTGGTCTTCGAGGGAACGATCAAAGCGTAGACTGTTTGAGACATTACTTTAATGCAGGAATGTGCTCATAATGACTGTTGTATTCAATCCCGATGCAATATCTATGTTTAATCAACACTCTGATAGTCCACAGATTACAGAATGCCTCCAAGATGTGCATCGGAAACTGCTACTGGCCTTCCAGGGAACGATCAAAGCGTAAACTCTATGAAACATTACTCCCATGGAGGAAAGTGCGCATCGTGACTGTTGTATTCAATCCCGATGCAATTTTTGTGTTTAATCAACACTCTTAAAGTCCACAGATTACCGAATGCCTCCCGATGTGCATCGGAAACTACTACTGGTCTTCCAGGGAACGATCAAAGCGTAGACTGTTTGGGACATTACTCCCATGGAGGAAAGTGCGCATGGTGACTGTTGTATTCAATCCCGATGCAATTTCTGTGTTTCATCAACACTCTGATAGTCCACAGATTACGGAAAGCCTCCAGATGTACATCGGAAACTACTACTGGTCTTCCAGGGAACGATCAAAGCGTAGACTGTTAGAGACATTACTCCCATGGAGTAAAGTGCGCATGGTGACTGTTGTATTCAATCCCGATGCAATTTCTGTGTTTCATCAACACTCTGATAGTCCACAGATTACAGAATGCCTCCGGATGTGCATTGGAAACTGCTACTGGTATTCCAGGGAACGATCAAAGCGTAAACTCTATGAAACATTATTCCCATGGAGGAAAGTGCGCATGGTGACTGTTGTATTCAATCCCGATGCAATTTCTGTGTTTCATCAACACTCTGATAGTCCACAGATTACAGTATGCCTCCCGGTGTGCATCGGCAACTACTACTGGTCTTCCAGGAAACGATCAAAGCGTAGAGTGTTTAGGACATTACTCCCATGGAGGAAAGTGCCCATGGTGACTGTTGTATTCAATCCCGATGAAATTTCTGTCTTTCATCAACACTCTGATAGTCCACATATTACAGAATGCCACGGGATGTGCATCGGAAACTGCTACTGGTCTTCCAGGGAACGATCAAAGCGTAGACTGTTTCAGACATTACTCCCATGGAGGAAAGTGCGCATCGTGACTGTTGTATTCAATCCCGATGCAATTTTTGTGTTTAATCAACACTCTGAAAGTCCACAGATTACCGAATGCCTCCCGATGTGCATCGGAAACTACTACTGGTCTTACAGGGAACGATCAAACCGTAGACTGTTTGAGACATACCTCCCGTGGAGGAAAGTGCGCATGGTGACTGTTGCATTCATTCCCGATGCAATTTCTGTGTTTCATCAACACTCTGATAGTCCACAGATTACAGAATGCCACGAGATGTGCATCGGAAACTACTACTGGTCTTCCAGGGAACGATCAAAGCATAGACTGTTTGTGAATTACTCCCTTGGAGGAAAGTGCGCATGGTGAATGTTGTTTTCAATCCCGATGCAATTTCTGTGTTTCATTAACACTCTGATAGCCCACAGGTTGCAGAAGGCCTCTAGATGTGCATCGGAAACAACTACTGGTCTTCCAGGGATCGATCAAAGCGTAGACTGTTAGAGACATTACTCCCATGGAGGAAAGTGCGCATGGTAAATGTTGAATTCAATCCCGATGCAATTTCTGTGTTTCATCAACACTCTGATAGTCCACAGATTACAGAATGCCTCCAGATTTGCATCGGAAACTACAACTGGTCTTCCAGGGAACGATAAAATCGTAAACTCCTTGAGACATTACTCCCTTGGAGGAAAGTGCGCATGGTGACTGTTGTTTTCAATCCCGATGCAATTTCTGTGTTTCATCAACACTCTGATAGTTCACAGATTACAGAATGCCACGAGATGTGCATCGGAAACTACTACTGGTCTTCCAGGGAACGATCAAATCGTAGACTGTTTGAGAATTACTCCCACGGAGGAAAGTGCGCATGGTGACTGTTGTATTCAATCCCGATAAAATTTCTGTGTTTCATCAACACTCTGATAGTCCACAGAATACAGAATGCCTGCAGATATGCATCGGAAACTACCACTGGTCTTCCAGGGAACGATCAAAGCGTAGACTGTTTTTGACATTACTCCCATGGATGAAAGTGCGCATGGTGACTGTTGTATTCAATCCCGATGCAATTTCTGTGTCTCATCAACACTCTGATAGTCCACAGATTACTGAAAGCCTCCAGATGTTCATCGGAAACTACTACTGGTCTTCCAGGGAACGATCAAAGCGTAGACTGTTAGAGACATTACTCCCATGGAGGAAAGTGCGCATGGTAACTGTTGTATTAAATCCCGATGCAATATCTGTGTTTCATCAACACTCTGATACTCCACAGATTACAGAATGAATCCAGATTTGCATCGGAAACTACTACTGGTCTTCCAGGGAACGATCAAAGCGTAGACTGTTTGAGACATTACTTTTATGGAGGAATGTGCTCAAGGTGATTGTTGTATTCAATCCCGATGCAATTTCTATGTTTCATCAACACTCTGATAGTCCACAGATTACAGAATGCCTCAAGATGTGCATTGGAAACTGCTACTGGTCTTCCAGGGAACGATCACAGCGTAAACTCTATGAAACATTATTCCCATGGAGGAAAGTGCGCATGGTGATTGTTGTATTCAATCCCGAAGCAATTTCTGTGCTTCATCAACACTCTGATAGTCCACACATTACAGAATGCCTCCCGGTGTGCATCGGAAACTCCTACTGGTCTTCCAGGGAACGATCAAAGCGTAGACTGTTAGAGACATTACTCCCATGGAGGAAAGTGACCATGGTGACTGTTGTATTCAATCCCGATGAAACTTCTGTCTTTCATCAACACTCTGATAGTCCACATATTACAGAATGCCACGGGATGTGCATCGGAAACTACTACTGGTCTTCCAGGGAACGATCAAAGTGTAGACTGTTTCAGACATTACTCCCATGGAGGAAAGTGCGCATCGTGACTGTTGTATTCAATCCCGAAGCAATTTTTGTGTTTAATCAACACTCTGAAAGTCCACAGATTACCGAATGCCTCCCGATGTGCATCGGAAACTACTACTGGTCTTTACAGGGAACGATCAAACCGTAGACTGTTTGAGAATTACTCCCTTGGAGGAAAGTGCGCATGGTGAATGTTGTTTTCAATCCCGATGCAATTTCTGTGTTTCATTAACACTCTGATAGCCCACAGGTTGCAGAAGGCCTCTAGATGTGCATCGGAAACTACTACTGGTCTTCCAGGGATCGATCAAAGCGTAGACTGTTAGAGACATTACTCCCATGGAGGAAAGTGCGCATGGTAAATGTTGAATTCAATCCCGATGCAATTTCTGTGTTTCATCAACACTCTGATAGTCCACCGATTACAGAATGCCTCCAGATGTGCATCGGAAACTACAACTGGTCTTCCAGGGAACGATCAAATCGTAAACTCCTTGAGACATTACTCCCTTGGAGGAAAGTGCGCATGGTGACTGTTGTTTTCAATCCCGATGCAATTTCTGTGTTTCATCAACACTCTGATAGTCCAAAGATTACAGAATGCCTCCCGATGTGCATCGGAAACTATTACTGGTCTTCCAGGGAACGATCAAAGCGTAGACTGTTTAGGACATTACTCCCATGGAGGAAAGTGCGCATGGTGACTGTTGTATTCAATCCCGATAACATTTCTGTGTTTCATCAACACTCTGATAGTCCACAGAATACAGAATGCCTCCAGATATGCATCGGAAACTACTACTGGTCTTCCAGGGAACGATCAAAGCGTAGACTGTTTTTGACATTACTCCCATGGAGGAAAGTGCGCATGGTAACTGTTGTATTAAATCCCGATGCAATATCTGTGTTTCATCAACAATCTGATACTCCACAGATTACAGAATGAATCCAGATTTGCATCGGAAACTACTACTGGTCTTCCAGGGAACGATCAAAGCGTAGACTGTTTGAGACATTACTTTTATGGAGGAATGTGCTCAAGGTGATTGTTGTATTCAATCCCGATGCAATTTCTATGTTTCATCAACACTCCGATAGTCCACAGATTACAGAATGCCTCAAGATGTGCATTGGAAACTGCTACTGGTCTTCCAGGGAACGATCACAGCGTAAACTCTATGAAACATTATTCCCATGGAGGAAAAAGCGCATGGTGATTGTTGTATTCAATCCCGATGCAATTTCTGTGCTTCATCAACACTCTGATAGTCCACACATTACAGAATGCCTCCCGGTGTGCATCGGAAACTCCTACTGGTCTTCCAGGGAACGATCAAAGTGTAGACTGTTTGGGACATTACTCCCATGGAGGAAAGTGCGCATGGTGACTGTTGTATTCAATCCCGATGCAATTTCTGTGTTTCATCAACACTCTGATAGTCCACAGATTACAGAATGCCTCCCGATGTGCATCGGAAACTACTACTGGTCTTCCAGGGAACGATCAAAGCGTAGACTGTTTAGGACATTACTCCCATGGAGGAAAGTGCGCATGGTGACTGTTGTAATCAATCCCGATGAAATTTCTGTGTTTCATCAACACTGTGATAGTCCACAGATTACAGAATGCCACGAAATGTGCATCGGAAACTACTACTGGTCTTCCAGGGAACGATCAAAGCGTAGACTGTTTCAGACATTACTCCCATGGAGGAAAGTGCGCATGGTGACTGTTGTATTAAATCCTTATGCTATTTCTGTGTTTCATCAACACTCTGATAGTCCACAGATTACAGAATGCCACCAGATGTGCATCGGAAACTACTACTGGTCTTCCAGGGAACAACCAAACCGTAGACTGTTTGAGACATACCTCCCGTGGAGGAAAGTGCGCATGGTGACTGTTGCATTCATTCCCGATGCAATTTCTGTGTTTCATCAACACTCTGATAGTCCACAGATTACAGAATGCCACGAGATGTGCATCGGAAACTACTACAGGTCTTCCAGGGAACGATCAAAGCATAGACTGTTTGATAATTACTCCCTTGGAGGAAAGTGCGCATGGTGAATGTTGTTTTCAATCCCGATGCAATTTCTGTGTTTCATCAACTCTCTGATAGTCCACAGACTACAGAAAGCCTCCAGATGTGCATCGGAAACTACTACTGGTCTTCCAGGGAACGATCAAAGCGTAGACTGTTAGAGACATTACTCCCATGGAGGAAAGTGCGCATGGTAAATGTTGAATTCAATCCCGATGCAATTTCTGTGTTTCATCAACACTCTGATAGTCCACAGATTACAGAATGCCTCCAGATGTGCATCGGAAACTACAACTGGTCTTCCAGGGAACGATCAAATCGTAAACTCCTTGAGACTTTACTCCCATGGAGGAAAGTGCGCATGGTGACTGTTGTATTCAATCCCGATGCAATTTCTGTGTTTCATCAACACTCTGATAGTCCACAGATTACGGGAAGCCTCCAGATGTACATCGGAAACTACTACTGGTCTTCCAGGGAACGATCAAAGCGTAGACTGTTAGAGACATTACTCCCATGGAGTAAAGTGCGCATGGTGACTGTTGTATTCAATCCCGATGCAATTTCTGTGTTTCATCAACACTCTGATAGACCACAGATTACAGAATGCCTCCAGATGTGCATCGGAAACTACTACTGGTCTTTCCTTGAACGATCAAAGCGTAAACTGTTAGAGACATTACTCCCATGGAGGAAAGTGCGCATGGTAACTGTTGTAATTAATCACGATGCATTTTCTGTGTTTCATCAACACTCTGATAGTCCACAGATTATAGAATGCCACGAGATGTGCATCGGAAACTACTACTGGTCTTCCCAGGAACGATCAAAGCGTAGACTGTTTAGGACATTACTCCCATGGAGGAAAGTGCGCATGGTGACAGTTGTATTCAATCCTGATTTTATTTCTGTGTTTCATCAACACTCTGATAGTCCACAGATTACAGAATGCCACCAGATGTGCATCGGAAACTACTACTGGTCTTCCAGGGAACGATCAAACCGTAGACTGTTTGAGACATACCTCCCGTGGAGGAAAGTGCGCATGGTGACTGTTGCATTAATTCCCGATGCAATTTCTGTGTTTCATCAACACCCTGATAGTCCACAGATTACAGAATGCCACGAGATGTGCATCGGAAACTACTACGGATCTCCCAGGGAACGATCAAGGCATAGACTGTTTGATAATTACTCCCTTGGAGAAAAGTGCGCATGGTGAATGTTGTTTTCAATCCCGATGCAATGTCTGTGTTTCATCAACACTCTGATAGTCCACAGACTACAGCAAGCCTCCAGATGTGCATCGGAAACTACTACTGGTCTTCCAGGGAACGATCAAAGCGTAGACTGTTAGAGACTTTAATCCCATGGAGGAAAGTGCGCATGGTAAATGTTGAATTCAATCCCGATGCAATTTCTGTGTTTCACCAACACTCTGATAGTCCACAGATTACAGAATGCCTCCAGATGTGCAATTGAAACCACTTCTGGTCTTCCAAGGAACGATCAAAGCGTAGACTGTTTAAGACGTTACTCCCATGGAGGAAACTGCGCATGGAGACTGTTGTATTCAATCCCGATGCAATTTCTGTGTTTCATCAACACTCTGATAGTCCACAGATTACAGAATGCCTCCAGATGTGCATCGGAAACTACTACTGGTCTTTCCTTGAACGATCAAAGCGTAAACTGTTAGAGACATTACTCCCATGGAGGAAAGTGCGCATGGTAACTGTTGTAATTAATCCCGATGCATTTTCTGTGTTTCATCAACACTCTGATAGTCCACAGATTATAGAATGCCACGAGATGTGCATCGGAAACTACTACTGGTCTTCCCAGGAACGATCAAAGCGTACACGGTTTCAGACATTACTCCCATGCAGGAAAGTGCGGATGGTAACCGTTGTATTCAATCCCGATGCAATTTCTGTGTTTCATCAACACACTAATAGTCCACAGATTACTGGATGCCACCAGATGTGCATCGGAAACGACTACTGTTCTTCCAGGGAACGATCAAAGCGTCGACTGTTTGCGACATTCCTCACACGGAGGTAAGTGCGCACGGTGACTGTTGTATTTAATCCCGAAGCAATTTCTGTGTTTCATCAACACTCTGATAGTCCACAGATTACAGAATGCCTCCAGATGTGCATCGGAAACTGCTACTGGTCTTCCAGGGAACGATCAAAGCGTAAACTCTATGGCACATTATTCCCATGGAGGAAAGCACGCATGGTGACTGTTGTATTCAATCCCGATGCAATTTCTGTGTTTCATCAACACTCTGATGGTCCACAGATTACAGAATGCCTCCCGATGTGCATCGGAAACTACTACTGGTTTTGCAGGGAACGATCAAAGCGTAGACTGTTTGGGACATTACTCCCATGGAGGAAAGTCCGCATGGTGACTGTTGTATTCAATCCCGATGAAATTTCTGTGTTTCATCAACACTCTGATAGTCCACAGAATACAGAATGCCTCCAGATATGCATCGGAAACTACTACTGGTGTTCCAGGGAACGAACAAAGCGTAGACTATTTGGGACATTACTCCCATGGAGGAAAGTGCGCATGGTGACTGTTGTATTCAATCCCGATGCAATTTCTGTGTCTCATCAATACTCTGATAATCCACAGATTACAGAATGCCACGAGATGTGCATCGGAAACTACTACTGGTCTTGCAGGGAGCGATCAAAGCGTAGACTGTTAGAGACATTACTCCCATGGAGGAAAGTGCGCATGGTAACTGTTGTATTCAATCCTGATGCAATATCTGTGTTTCATCAACACTCTGATACTCCACAGATTACAGAATGCCTCCACATTTGCATCGGAAACTACTACTGGTGTTCCAGGGAACGGTCAAAGCGTAGACTGTTTGAGACATTACTTTTATGGAGGAATGTTCTCATGGTTATTGTTGTATTCAATCCCGATGCAATTTCTATGTTTCATCAACACTCTGATAGTCCACAGATTACAGAATGCCTCCAGATGTGCATCGGAAACTGCTACTGTTCTTCCAGGGAACGATCAAATCGTAAACTCTATGAAACATTATTCCCATGGAGGAAAGTGCGCATGGTGACTGTTGTATTCAATCCCGATGCAATTTCTCTGTTTCATCAACACTCCGATAGTCCACAGATTACAGAATGCCTCCCGGTGTGCATCGGAAACTCCTACTGGTCTTCCAGGGAACGATCAAAGCGTAGACTATTTGGGACATTACTCCCATGGAGGAAAGTGCGCATGGTAACTGTTGTAATTAATCCCGATGCATTTTCTGTGTTTCATCAACACTCTGATAGTCCACAGATTATAGAATGCCACGAGATGTGCATCGGAAACTACTACTGTTCTTCCCAGGAACGATCAAAGCGTACACTGTTTCAGATATTACTCCCATGCAGGAAAGTGCGGATGGTGACCGTTGTATTCAATCCCGATGCAATTTCTGTGTTTCATCAACACTCTGATAGTCCACAGATTACAGGATGCCACCAGATGTGCATCGGAAACGACTACTGGTCTTCCAGGGAACGATCAAAACGTCGACTGTTTGCGACATTCCTCACATGGAGGAAAGTGCGCACGGTGACTGTTGTATTTATTCCCGAAGCAATTTCTGTGTTTCATCAACACTCTGATAGTCCACAGATTACAGAATGCCTCCAGATGTGCATCGGAAACTGCTACTGGTCTCCCAGGGAACGATCAAAGCGTAAACTCTATGACACATTATTCCCATGGAGGAAAGTGCGCATGGTGACTGTTGTATTCAATCCCGATGCAATTTCTGTGTTTCATCAACACTCTGATAGTCCACAGATTACAGAATGAATCCCGGTGTGCATCGGAAACTACTACAGGTCTTCCAGGGAACGATCAAATCGTAAACTCCTTGAGACATTACTCCCATGGAGGAAAGTGCGCACGGTGACTGTTGTATTCAATCCCGATGCAATTTCTGTGTTTCATCAACACTCTGATAGCCCACAGATTACGGAAAGCCTCCAGATGTACATCGGAAACTACTACTGGTCTTCCAGGGAACGATCAAAGCGTAGACTGTTAGAGACATTACTCCCATGGAGGAAAGTGCGCATGGTGACTGTTGTATTCAATCCCGATGAAATTTCTGTGTTTCATCAACACTCTGATAGTCCACAGAATACAGAATGCCTCCAGATATGCATCGGAAACTACTGCTGGTCTTCCAGGGAACGATCAAAGCGTAGACTGTTTGGGACATTACTCCCATGGATGAAAGTGCGCATGGTGACTGTTGTATTAAATCCTGATGCAATTTCTGTGTTTCATCAACACTCTGATAGTCCACAGATTACAGAATACCTCCCGATGTGCATCGGAAACTACTACTGGTCTTCCAGGGAACGATCAAAGCGTAGACTGTTTGAGACATACCTCCCGTGGAGGAAAGTGCGCATGGTGACTGTTGTATTCAATCCCGATGAAATTTCTGTGTTTCATCAACACTCTGATAGTCCACAGAATACAGAATGCCTCCAGATATGCATCGGAAACTACTGCTGGTCTTCCAGGGAACGATCAAAGCGTAGACTGTTTGGGACATTACTCCCATGGATGAAAGTGCGCATGGTGACTGTTGTATTAAATCCTGATGCTATTTCTGTGTTTCATCAACACTCTGATAGTCCACAGACTACAGAATGCCACCAGATGTGCATCGGAAACTACCACTGGTCTTCCAGGGAAGGATCAAACCGTAGACTGTTTGAGACATACCTCCCGTGGAGGAATGTGCGCATGGTGACTGTTGTATTCAATCCCGATGCAATTTCTGTGTCTCATCAACACTCTGATAGTCCACAGATTACAGAATGCCACGAGATGTGCATCGGAAACTACTACTGGTCTTCCAGGGAACGATCAAATCGTAGACTGTTTGAGAATTACTCCCACGGAGGAAAGTGCGCATGGTAACTGTTGTATTCAATCCCGATGCAATTTCTGTGTTTCATCAACACTCTGATAGTCCACAGATTACAGAAAGCCTCCAGATGTTCATCGGAAACTACTACTGGTCTTCCAGGGAACGATCAAAGCGTAGACTGTTAGAGACATTACTCCCATGGAGGAGAGTGCACATGGTAACAGTTGTATTAAATCCCGATGCAATATCTGTGTTTCATCAACACTCTGATACTCCACAGATTACAGAATGAATCCAGATTTGCATCGGAAACTACTACTGGTCTTCCAGTGAACGATCAAAGCGTAGACTGTTTGAGACATTACTTTTGTGGAGGAATGTGCTCAAGGTGATTGTTGTATTCAATCCCGATGCAATTTCTGTGTTTCATCAACACTCTGATAGTCCACAGATTACAGAATGCCTCCCGATGTGCATCGGAAACTACTACTGGTCTTCCAGGGAACGATCAAAGCGTAGACTGTTTAGGACATTACTCCCATGGAGGAAAGTGCGCATGGTGACTGTTGTATTCAATCCCGATGAAATTTCTGTGTTTCATCAACACTCTGATAGTCCACAGATTACAGAATGCCACGAGATGTGCATCGGAAACTACTACTCGTCTTCCAGGGAACGATCAAAGCGTAGTCTGTTAGAGACATTACTCCCATAGAGGAAAGTGCGCATGGTAAATGTTGAATTCAATCCCGATGCAATTTCTGTGTTTCATCAACACTCTGATAGTCCACAGATTACAGAATGCCTCCAGATGTGCATCGGAAACTACAACTGGTCTTCCAGGGAACGATCAAATCGTAAACTCCTTGAGACATTACTCCCATGGAGGAAAGTGCGCATGGTGACTGTTGTATTCAATCCCGATGCAATTTCTGTGTTTCATCAACACTCTGATAGTCCGCAGATTACGGGAAGCCTCGAGATGTACATCGGAAACTACTACTGGTCTTCCAGGGAACGATCAAAGTATAGACTGCTAGAGACATTACTCCCATGGAGTAAAGTGCGCATGGTGACTGTTGTATTCAACCCCGATGCAATTTCTGTGTTTCATCAACACTCTGATAGTCCACAGATTACAGAATGGCTCCAGATGTGCAATTGAAACTACTTCTGGTCTTCCAAGGAACGATCAAAGCGTAGACTGTTTAAGACGTTACTCCCATGGAGGAAACTGCGCATGGAGACTGTTGTATTCAATCCCGATGCAATTTCTGTGTTTCATCAACACTCTGATAGTCCACAGATTACAGAATGCCTCCAGATGTGCATCGGAAACTACTATTGGTCTTTCAGGGAACGATCAAAGCGTAAACTATTTGAGACATTACTCCCATGGAGGAAAGTGCGCATGGTAACTGTTGTAATGAATCCCGATGCATTTTCTGTGTTTCATCAACACTCTGATAGTCCACAGATTATAGAATGCCACGAGATGTGCATCGGAAACTACTACTGGCCTTCCCAGGAACGATCAAAGCGTAGACTGTTTAGGACATTACTCCCATGGAGGAAAGTGCGCATGGTGACTGTTGTATTCAATCCTGATTCTATTTCTGTGTTTCATCAACACTCTGATAGTCCACAGTTTACAGAATGCCACCAGATGTGCCTCGGAAACTACTACTGGTCTTCCAGGGAACGATCAAACCGTAGACTGTTTGAGACATACCTCCCGTGGAGGAAAGTGCGCATGGTGACTGTTGCATTCATTCCCGATGCAATTTCTGTGTTTCATCAACACTCTGATAGTCCACAGATTACAGAATGCCACGATGTTTGCATCGGAAATTACTACAGGTCTTCCAGGGAACGATCAAAGCATAGACTGTTTGATAATTACTCCCTTGGAGGAAAGTGCGCATGGTGAATGTTGTTTTCAATCCCGATGCAATTTCTGTATTTCATCAACACTCTGATAGTCCACAGACTACAGAAAGAATCCAGATGTGCATCGGAAACTACTACTGGTCTTCCAGGGAACGATCAAAGCGTAGACTGTTAGAGACATTACTCCCATTGAGGAAAGTGCGCATGGTAAATGTTGAATTCAATCCCGATGCAATTTCTGTGTTTCATCAACACTCTGATAGTCCAGAGATTACAGAATGCCTCCAGATGTGCATCGGAAACTACAACTGGTCTTCCAGGGAACGATCAAATCGTTAACCCCTTGAGACATTACTCCCATGGAGGAAAGTGCGCATGGTGACTGTTGTATTCAATCCCGATGCAATTTCTGTGTTTCATCAACACTCTGATAGTCCACAGATTACGGGAAGCCTCCAGATGTACATCGGAAACTACTACTGGTCTTACAGGGAACGATCAAAGCGTGGACTGTTAGAGACATTACTCGCATGGAGTAAAGTGCGCATGGTGACTGTTGTATTCAATCCCGATGCAATTTCTGTGTTTCATCAACACTCTGATAGTTCACAGATTACAGAATGCCTCCAGATGTGCAATTGAAACCACTTCTGGTCTTCCAAGGAACGATCAAAGCGTAGACTGTTTAAGACGTTACTCCCATGGAGGAAACTGCGCATGGAGACTGTTGTATTCAATCCCGATGCAATTTCTGTGTTTCATCAACACTCTGATAGTCCACAGATTACAGAATGCCTCCAGATGTGCATCGGAAACTACTACTGGTCTTTCCTTGAACGATCAAAGCGTAAACTCTTTGAGACATTACTCCCATGGAGGAAAGTGCGCATGGTAATTGTTGTAATTAATCCCGATGCATTTTCTGTGTTTCATCAACACTCTGATAGTCCACAGATTATAGAATGCCACGGAATGTGCATCGGAAACTACTACTGGTCTTCCCAGGAACGATCAAAGCGTACACTGTTTCAGACATTACTCCCATGCAGGAAAGTGCGGATGGTGACCGTTGTATTCAATCCCGATGCAATTTCTGTGTTTCATCAACACTCTGATAGTCCACAGATTACTGGATGAAACCAGATGTGCATCGGAAACGACTACAGTTCTTCCAGGTAACGATCAAAGCGTCGACTGTTTGCGACATTCCTCACACGGAGGAAAGTGCGCACGGCGACTGTTGTATTTAATCCCGAAGCAGTTTCTGTGTTTCATCAACACTCTGATAGTCCACAGATTACAGAATGCCTCCAGATGTGCATCGGAAACTGCTACTGGTCTTCCAGGGAACGATCAAAGCGTAGACTGTTTAGGACATTACTCCCATGGAGGAAAGTGCGCATGGTGACTGTTGTATTCAATTCCGATGAAATTTCTGTGTTTCATCAACACTCTGATAGTCCACAGATTACAGAATGCCACGAGATGTGCATCGGAAACTACTACTCGTCTTCCAGGGAACGATCAAAGCGTAGTCTGTTAGAGACTTTACTCCCATAGAGGAAAGTGCGCATGGTAAATGTTGAATTCAATCCCGATGCAATTTCTGTGTTTCATCAACACTCTGATAGTCCACAGATTACAGAATGCCTCCAGATGTGCATCGGAAACTACAACTGGTCTTCCAGGGAACGATCAAATCGTAAACTCCTTGAGACATTACTCCCATGGAGGAAAGTGCGCATGGTGACTGTTGTATTCAATCCCGATGCAATTTCTGTGTTTCATCAACACTCTGATAGTCCGCAGATTACGGGAAGCCTCGAGATGTACATCGGAAACTACTACTGGTCTTCCAGGGAAAGATCAAAGTATAGACTGCTAGAGACATTACTCCCATGGAGTAAAGTGCGCATGGTGACTGTTGTATTCAACCCCGATGCAATTTCTGTGTTTCATCAACACTCTGATAGTCCACAGATTACAGAATGGCTCCAGATGTGCAATTGAAACTACTTCTGGTCTTCCAAGGAACGATCAAAGCGTAGACTGTTTAAGACGTTACTCCCATGGAGGAAACTGCGCATGGAGACTGTTGTATTCAATCCCGATGCAATTTCTGTGTTTCATCAACACTCTGATGGTCCACAGATTACAGAATGCCTCCCGATGTGCATCGGAAACTACTACTGGTTTTGCAGGGAACGATCAAAGCGTAGACTGTTTGGGACATTACTCCCATGGAGGAAAGTCCGCATGGTGACTGTTGTATTCAATCCCGATGAAATTTCTGTGTTTCATCAACACTCTGATAGTCCACAGAATACAGAATGCCTCCAGATATGCATCGGAAACTACTACTGGTGTTCCAGGGAACGAACAAAGCGTAGACTATTTGGGACATTACTCCCATGGAGGAAAGTGCGCATGGTGACTGTTGTATTCAATCCCGATGCAATTTCTGTGTCTCATCAATACTCTGATAATCCACAGATTACAGAATGCCACGAGATGTGCATCGGAAACTACTACTGGTCTTGCAGGGAGCGATCAAAGCGTAGACTGTTAGAGACATTACTCCCATGGAGGAAAGTGCGCATGGTAACTGTTGTATTCAATCCTGATGCAATATCTGTGTTTCATCAACACTCTGATACTCCACAGATTACAGAATGCCTCCACATTTGCATCGGAAACTACTACTGGTGTTCCAGGGAACGGTCAAAGCGTAGACTGTTTGAGACATTACTTTTATGGAGGAATGTTCTCATGGTTATTGTTGTATTCAATCCCGATGCAATTTCTATGTTTCATCAACACTCTGATAGTCCACAGATTACAGAATGCCTCCAGATGTGCATCGGAAACTGCTACTGTTCTTCCAGGGAACGATCAAATCGTAAACTCTATGAAACATTATTCCCATGGAGGAAAGTGCGCATGGTGACTGTTGTATTCAATCCCGATGCAATTTCTCTGTTTCATCAACACTCCGATAGTCCACAGATTACAGAATGCCTCCCGGTGTGCATCGGAAACTCCTACTGGTCTTCCAGGGAACGATCAAAGCGTAGACTATTTGGGACATTACTCCCATGGAGGAAAGTGCGCATGGTAACTGTTGTAATTAATCCCGATGCATTTTCTGTGTTTCATCAACACTCTGATAGTCCACAGATTATAGAATGCCACGAGATGTGCATCGGAAACTACTACTGTTCTTCCCAGGAACGATCAAAGCGTACACTGTTTCAGATATTACTCCCATGCAGGAAAGTGCGGATGGTGACCGTTGTATTCAATCCCGATGCAATTTCTGTGTTTCATCAACACTCTGATAGTCCACAGATTACAGGATGCCACCAGATGTGCATCGGAAACGACTACTGGTCTTCCAGGGAACGATCAAAACGTCGACTGTTTGCGACATTCCTCACATGGAGGAAAGTGCGCACGGTGACTGTTGTATTTATTCCCGAAGCAATTTCTGTGTTTCATCAACACTCTGATAGTCCACAGATTACAGAATGCCTCCAGATGTGCATCGGAAACTGCTACTGGTCTCCCAGGGAACGATCAAAGCGTAAACTCTATGACACATTATTCCCATGGAGGAAAGTGCGCATGGTGACTGTTGTATTCAATCCCGATGCAATTTCTGTGTTTCATCAACACTCTGATAGTCCACAGATTACAGAATGAATCCCGGTGTGCATCGGAAACTACTACAGGTCTTCCAGGGAACGATCAAATCGTAAACTCCTTGAGACATTACTCCCATGGAGGAAAGTGCGCACGGTGACTGTTGTATTCAATCCCGATGCAATTTCTGTGTATCATCAACACTCTGATAGCCCACAGATTACGGAAAGCCTCCAGATGTACATCGGAAACTACTACTGGTCTTCCAGGGAACGATCAAAGCGTAGACTGTTAGAGACATTACTCCCATGGAGGAAAGTGCGCATGGTGACTGTTGTATTCAATCCCGATGAAATTTCTGTGTTTCATCAACACTCTGATAGTCCACAGAATACAGAATGCCTCCAGATATGCATCGGAAACTACTGCTGGTCTTCCAGGGAACGATCAAAGCGTAGACTGTTTGGGACATTACTCCCATGGATGAAAGTGCGCATGGTGACTGTTGTATTAAATCCTGATGCAATTTCTGTGTTTCATCAACACTCTGATAGTCCACAGATTACAGAATACCTCCCGATGTGCATCGGAAACTACTACTGGTCTTCCAGGGAACGATCAAAGCGTAGACTGTTTGAGACATACCTCCCGTGGAGGAAAGTGCGCATGGTGACTGTTGTATTCAATCCCGATGAAATTTCTGTGTTTCATCAACACTCTGATAGTCCACAGAATACAGAATGCCTCCAGATATGCATCGGAAACTACTGCTGGTCTTCCAGGGAACGATCAAAGCGTAGACTGTTTGGGACATTACTCCCATGGATGAAAGTGCGCATGGTGACTGTTGTATTAAATCCTGATGCTATTTCTGTGTTTCATCAACACTCTGATAGTCCACAGACTACAGAATGCCACCAGATGTGCATCGGAAACTACCACTGGTCTTCCAGGGAAGGATCAAACCGTAGACTGTTTGAGACATACCTCCCGTGGAGGAATGTGCGCATGGTGACTGTTGTATTCAATCCCGATGCAATTTCTGTGTCTCATCAACACTCTGATAGTCCACAGATTACAGAATGCCACGAGATGTGCATCGGAAACTACTACTGGTCTTCCAGGGAACGATCAAATCGTAGACTGTTTGAGAATTACTCCCACGGAGGAAAGTGCGCATGGTAACTGTTGTATTCAATCCCGATGCAATTTCTGTGTTTCATCAACACTCTGATAGTCCACAGATTACAGAAAGCCTCCAGATGTTCATCGGAAACTACTACTGGTCTTCCAGGGAACGATCAAAGCGTAGACTGTTAGAGACATTACTCCCATGGAGGAGAGTGCACATGGTAACAGTTGTATTAAATCCCGATGCAATATCTGTGTTTCATCAACACTCTGATACTCCACAGATTACAGAATGAATCCAGATTTGCATCGGAAACTACTACTGGTCTTCCAGTGAACGATCAAAGCGTAGACTGTTTGAGACATTACTTTTGTGGAGGAATGTGCTCAAGGTGATTGTTGTATTCAATCCCGATGCAATTTCTGTGTTTCATCAACACTCTGATAGTCCACAGATTACAGAATGCCTCCCGATGTGCATCGGAAACTACTACTGGTCTTCCAGGGAACGATCAAAGCGTAGACTGTTTAGGACATTACTCCCATGGAGGAAAGTGCGCATGGTGACTGTTGTATTCAATCCCGATGAAATTTCTGTGTTTCATCAACACTCTGATAGTCCACAGATTACAGAATGCCACGAGATGTGCATCGGAAACTACTACTCGTCTTCCAGGGAACGATCAAAGCGTAGTCTGTTAGAGACATTACTCCCATAGAGGAAAGTGCGCATGGTAAATGTTGAATTCAATCCCGATGCAATTTCTGTGTTTCATCAACACTCTGATAGTCCACAGATTACAGAATGCCTCCAGATGTGCATCGGAAACTACAACTGGTCTTCCAGGGAACGATCAAATCGTAAACTCCTTGAGACATTACTCCCATGGAGGAAAGTGCGCATGGTGACTGTTGTATTCAATCCCGATGCAATTTCTGTGTTTCATCAACACTCTGATAGTCCGCAGATTACGGGAAGCCTCGAGATGTACATCGGAAACTACTACTGGTCTTCCAGGGAACGATCAAAGTATAGACTGCTAGAGACATTACTCCCATGGAGTAAAGTGCGCATGGTGACTGTTGTATTCAACCCCGATGCAATTTCTGTGTTTCATCAACACTCTGATAGTCCACAGATTACAGAATGGCTCCAGATGTGCAATTGAAACTACTTCTGGTCTTCCAAGGAACGATCAAAGCGTAGACTGTTTAAGACGTTACTCCCATGGAGGAAACTGCGCATGGAGACTGTTGTATTCAATCCCGATGCAATTTCTGTGTTTCATCAACACTCTGATAGTCCACAGATTACAGAATGCCTCCAGATGTGCATCGGAAACTACTATTGGTCTTTCAGGGAACGATCAAAGCGTAAACTATTTGAGACATTACTCCCATGGAGGAAAGTGCGCATGGTAACTGTTGTAATGAATCCCGATGCATTTTCTGTGTTTCATCAACACTCTGATAGTCCACAGATTATAGAATGCCACGAGATGTGCATCGGAAACTACTACTGGCCTTCCCAGGAACGATCAAAGCGTAGACTGTTTAGGACATTACTCCCATGGAGGAAAGTGCGCATGGTGACTGTTGTATTCAATCCTGATTCTATTTCTGTGTTTCATCAACACTCTGATAGTCCACAGTTTACAGAATGCCACCAGATGTGCCTCGGAAACTACTACTGGTCTTCCAGGGAACGATCAAACCGTAGACTGTTTGAGACATACCTCCCGTGGAGGAAAGTGCGCATGGTGACTGTTGCATTCATTCCCGATGCAATTTCTGTGTTTCATCAACACTCTGATAGTCCACAGATTACAGAATGCCACGATGTTTGCATCGGAAATTACTACAGGTCTTCCAGGGAACGATCAAAGCATAGACTGTTTGATAATTACTCCCTTGGAGGAAAGTGCGCATGGTGAATGTTGTTTTCAATCCCGATGCAATTTCTGTATTTCATCAACACTCTGATAGTCCACAGACTACAGAAAGAATCCAGATGTGCATCGGAAACTACTACTGGTCTTCCAGGGAACGATCAAAGCGTAGACTGTTAGAGACATTACTCCCATTGAGGAAAGTGCGCATGGTAAATGTTGAATTCAATCCCGATGCAATTTCTGTGTTTCATCAACACTCTGATAGTCCAGAGATTACAGAATGCCTCCAGATGTGCATCGGAAACTACAACTGGTCTTCCAGGGAACGATCAAATCGTTAACCCCTTGAGACATTACTCCCATGGAGGAAAGTGCGCATGGTGACTGTTGTATTCAATCCCGATGCAATTTCTGTGTTTCATCAACACTCTGATAGTCCACAGATTACGGGAAGCCTCCAGATGTACATCGGAAACTACTACTGGTCTTACAGGGAACGATCAAAGCGTAGACTGTTAGAGACATTACTCGCATGGAGTAAAGTGCGCATGGTGACTGTTGTATTCAATCCCGATGCAATTTCTGTGTTTCATCAACACTCTGATAGTTCACAGATTACAGAATGCCTCCAGATGTGCAATTGAAACCACTTCTGGTCTTCCAAGGAACGATCAAAGCGTAGACTGTTTAAGACGTTACTCCCATGGAGGAAACTGCGCATGGAGACTGTTGTATTCAATCCCGATGCAATTTCTGTGTTTCATCAACACTCTGATAGTCCACAGATTACAGAATGCCTCCAGATGTGCATCGGAAACTACTACTGGTCTTTCCTTGAACGATCAAAGCGTAAACTCTTTGAGACATTACTCCCATGGAGGAAAGTGCGCATGGTAATTGTTGTAATTAATCCCGATGCATTTTCTGTGTTTCATCAACACTCTGATAGTCCACAGATTATAGAATGCCACGGAATGTGCATCGGAAACTACTACTGGTCTTCCCAGGAACGATCAAAGCGTACACTGTTTCAGACATTACTCCCATGCAGGAAAGTGCGGATGGTGACCGTTGTATTCAATCCCGATGCAATTTCTGTGTTTCATCAACACTCTGATAGTCCACAGATTACTGGATGAAACCAGATGTGCATCGGAAACGACTACAGTTCTTCCAGGTAACGATCAAAGCGTCGACTGTTTGCGACATTCCTCACACGGAGGAAAGTGCGCACGGCGACTGTTGTATTTAATCCCGAAGCAGTTTCTGTGTTTCATCAACACTCTGATAGTCCACAGATTACAGAATGCCTCCAGATGTGCATCGGAAACTGCTACTGGTCTTCCAGGGAACGATCAAAGCGTAGACTGTTTAGGACATTACTCCCATGGAGGAAAGTGCGCATGGTGACTGTTGTATTCAATTCCGATGAAATTTCTGTGTTTCATCAACACTCTGATAGTCCACAGATTACAGAATGCCACGAGATGTGCATCGGAAACTACTACTCGTCTTCCAGGGAACGATCAAAGCGTAGTCTGTTAGAGACTTTACTCCCATAGAGGAAAGTGCGCATGGTAAATGTTGAATTCAATCCCGATGCAATTTCTGTGTTTCATCAACACTCTGATAGTCCACAGATTACAGAATGCCTCCAGATGTGCATCGGAAACTACAACTGGTCTTCCAGGGAACGATCAAATCGTAAACTCCTTGAGACATTACTCCCATGGAGGAAAGTGCGCATGGTGACTGTTGTATTCAATCCCGATGCAATTTCTGTGTTTCATCAACACTCTGATAGTCCGCAGATTACGGGAAGCCTCGAGATGTACATCGGAAACTACTACTGGTCTTCCAGGGAAAGATCAAAGTATAGACTGCTAGAGACATTACTCCCATGGAGTAAAGTGCGCATGGTGACTGTTGTATTCAACCCCGATGCAATTTCTGTGTTTCATCAACACTCTGATAGTCCACAGATTACAGAATGGCTCCAGATGTGCAATTGAAACTACTTCTGGTCTTCCAAGGAACGATCAAAGCGTAGACTGTTTAAGACGTTACTCCCATGGAGGAAACTGCGCATGGAGACTGTTGTATTCAATCCCGATGCAATTTCTGTGTTTCATCAACACTCTGATAGTCCACAGATTACAGAATGCCTCCAGATGTGCATCGGAAACTACTATTGTTCTTTCAGGGAACGATCAAAGCGTAAACTATTTGAGACATTACTCCCATGGAGGAAAGTGCGCATGGTAACTGTTGTAATGAATCCCGATGCATTTTCTGTGTTTCATCAACACTCTGATAGTCCACAGATTATAGAATGCCACGAGATGTGCATCGGAAACTACTACTGGCCTTCCCAGGAACGATCAAAGCGTAGACTGTTTAGGACATTACTCCCATGGAGGAAAGTGCGCATGGTGACTGTTGTATTCAATCCTGATTCTATTTCTGTGTTTCATCAACACTCTGATAGTCCACAGTTTACAGAATGCCACCAGATGTGCCTCGGAAACTACTACTGGTCTTCCAGGGAACGATCAAACCGTAGACTGTTTGAGACATACCTCCCGTGGAGGAAAGTGCGCATGGTGACTGTTGCATTCATTCCCGATGCAATTTCTGTGTTTCATCAACACTCTGATAGTCCACAGATTACAGAATGCCACGAGATGTGCATCGGAAACTACTACAGGTCTTCCAGGGAACGATCAAAGCATAGACTGTTTGATAATTACTCCCTTGGAGGAAAGTGCGCATGGTGAATGTTGTTTTCAATCCCGATGCAATTTCTGTGTTTCATCAACACTCTGATAGTCCACAGACTACAGAAAGAATCCAGATGTGCATCGGAAACTACTACTGGTCTTCCAGGGAACGATCAAAGCGTAGACTGTTAGAGACATTACTCCCATTGAGGAAAGTGCGCATGGTAAATGTTGAAATCAATCCCGATGCAATTTCTGTGTTTCATCAACACTCTGATAGTCCACAGATTACAGAATGCCTCCAGATGTGCATCGGAAACTACAACTGGTCTTCCAGGGAACGATCAAATCGTTAACTCCTTGAGACATTACTCCCATGGAGGAAAGTGCGCATGGTGACTGTTGTATTCAATCCCGATGCAATTTCTGTGTTTCATCAACACTCTGATAGTCCACAGATTACGGGAAGCCTCCAGATGTACATCGGAAACTACTACTGGTCTTACAGGGAACGATCAAAGCGTAGACTGTTAGAGACATTACTCGCATGGAGTAAAGTGCGCATGGTGACTGTTGTATTCAATCCCGATGCAATTTCTGTGTTTCATCAACACTCTGATAGTTCACAGATTACAGAATGCCTCCAGATGTGCAATTGAAACCACTTCTGGTCTTCCAAGGAACGATCAAAGCGTAGACTGTTTAAGACGTTACTCCCATGGAGGAAACTGCACATGGAGACTGTTGTATTTAATCCCGATGCAATTTCTGTGTTTCATCAACACTCTGATAGTCCACAGATTACAGAATGCCTCCAGATGTGCATCGGAAACTACTGTTGGTCTTTCCTTGAACGATCAAAGCGTAAACTCTTTGAGACATTACTCCCATGGAGGAAAGTGCGCATGGTAACTGTTGTAATTAATCCCGATGCATTTTCTGTGTTTCATCAACACTCTGATAGTCCACAGATTATAGAATGCCACGGAATGTGCATCGGAAACTACTACTGGTCTTCCCAGGAACGATCAAAGCGTACACTGTTTCAGACATTACTCCCATGCAGGAAAGTGCGGATGGTGACCGTTGTATTCAATCCCGATGCAATTTCTGTGTTTCATCAACACTCTGATAGTCCACAGATTACTGGATGCCACCAGATGTGCATCGGAAACGACTACAGTTCTTCCAGGGAACGATCAAAGCGTCGACTGTTTGCGACATTCCTCACACGGAGGAAAGTGCGCACGGTGACTGTTGTATTTAATCCCGAAGCAGTTTCTGTGTTTCATCAACACTCTGATAGTCCACAGATTACAGAATGCCTCCAGATGTGCATCGGAAACTGCTACTGGTCTTCCAGGTAACGATCAAAGCGTAAACTCTATGACACATTATTCCCATGGAGGAAAGCGCGCATGGTGACTGTTGTTTTCAATCCCGATGCAATTTCTGTGTTTCTTCAAAACTCTGATAGTCCACAGATTACAGAATGCCTCCCGGTGTGCATCGGAAACTACTACTGGTCTTCCAGAGAACGATCAAAACTTAGACTGTTTGGGACATTACTCCCATGGAGGAAAGTGCGCATGGTGACTGTTGTATTCAATCCCGATGCAATTTCTGTGTTTCGTCAACACTCTGATAGTCCACAGTTTACAGAATGCCTCCCGATGTGCATCGGAAACTACTACTGGTCTTCCAGGGAACGATCAAAGCGTAGACTGTTTAGGACATTACTCCCATGGAGGAAAGTGCGCATGGTGACTGTTGTATTCAATCCCGATGAAATTTCTGTGTTTCATCAAAACTCTGATAGTCCACAGAATACAGAATGCCTCCAGATATGCATCGGAAACTACTACTGGTGTTCCAGGGAACGAACAAAGCGTAGACTATTTGGGACATTACTCCCATGGAGTAAAGTGCGCATGGTGACTGTTGTATTCAATCCCGATGCAATTTCTGTGTCTCATCAATACTCTGATAGTCCACAGATTACAGAATGCCACGAGATATGCATCGGAAACTACTACTGGTCTTCCAGGGAACGATCAAATCGTAGACAGTTTGAGAATTACTCCCACGGATTAAAGAGCGCATTGTAACTGTTGTATTCAATCCCGATGCAATTTCTGTGTTTCATCAACACTCTGATAGTCCACAGATTACAGAAAGCCTCCAGATGTTCATCGGAAACTACTACTGGTCTTCCAGGGAACGATCAAAGCGTAGACTGTTCGAGACATTAGTCCCATGGAGGAAAGGGCGCATTGTAACTGTTGTATTCAATCCCGATGCAATATCTGTGTTTCATCAACACTCTGATAGTCCACAGATTACAGAATGCCTCCAGATGTGCATCGGAAACTGCTAATGTTCTTCCAGGGAACGATCAAAGCATAATCTCTATGAAACATTATTCCCATGGAGGAAAGTGCGCATGGTGACTGTTGTATCCAATCCCGATGAAATTTCTGTGTTTCATCAACACTCTGATAGTCCACAGAATACAGAATGCCTCCAGATATGCATCGGAAACTACTACTGATGTTCCAGGGAACGAACAAAGCGTAGACTATTTGGGACATTACTCCCATGGAGGAAAGTACGCATGGTGACTGTTGTATTCAATCCCGATGCAATTTCTGTGTCTCATCAATATTCTGATAGTCCACAGATTACAGAATGCCACGAGATGTGCATCGGAAACTACTACTGGTCTTCCAGGGAACGATCAAATCGTAGACTGTTTGAGAATTACTCCCACGGATTAAAGAGCGCATTGTAACTGTTGTATTCAATCCCGATGCAATATCTGTGTTTCATCAACACTCTGATACTCCACAGATTACAGAATGCCTCCACATTTGCATCGGAAACTACTACTGGTCTTCCAGGGAACGATCAAAGCGTAGACTGTTTGAGACATTACTTTTATGGAGGAATGTTCTCATGGTTATTGTTGTATTCAATCCCGATGCAATTTCTATGTTTCATCAACACTCTGATAGTCCACAGATTACAGAATGCCTCCAGATGTGCATCGGAAACTGCTACTGTTCTTCCAGGGAACGATCAAAGCGTAATCTCTATGAAACATTATTCCCATGGAGGAAAGTGCGCATGGTGACTGTTGTATTCGATCCCGATGCAATTTCTGTGTTTCATCAACACTCCGATAATCCACAGATTACAGAATGCCTCCCGGTGTGCATCGGAAACTCCTACTGGTCTTCCAGGGAACGATCAAAGCGTAGACTGTTTGGGACATTACTCCCTTGGAGGAAAGTGCACATGGTGACTGTTGTATTCAATCCCGATGCAATTTCTGTGTTTCATCAACACTCTGATAGTCCACAGATTACAGAATGCCACCAGATGTGCATCGGAAACTGCTACTGGTCTTCCAGGGAACGATCAAAGCGCAAACTCTATGACACATTATTCCCATGGAGGAAAGTGCGCATGGTGACTGTTGTATTCAATCCCGATGCAATTTCTGTGTTTCAACAACACTCTGATAGTCCACAGATTACAAAATGCCTCCAGATGTGCATCGGAAACTACTACTGGTCTTTCAGGGAACGATCAAAGCGTAAACTCTTTGAGACATTACTCTTATGGAGGAAAGTGCGCATGGTAACTATTGTAATTAATCCCGATGCGTTTTCTGTGTTTCATCAACAGGCTGATAGTCCACAGATTATAGAATGCCACGAGATGTGCATCGGAAACTACTACTGTTCTTCCCAGGAACGATCAAAGCGTACACTGTTTCAGATATTACTCCCATGCAGGAAAGTGCGGATGGTGACCGTTGTATTCAATCCCGATGCAATTTCTGTGTTTCATCAACACTCTGATAGTCCACAGATTACAGGATGCCACCAGATGTGCATCGGAAACGACTACTGGTCCTCCAGGGAACGATCAAAACTTCGACTGTTTGCGACATTCCTCACATGGAGGAAAGTGCGCACGGTGACTGTTGTATTTATTCCCGAAGCAATTTCTGTGTTTCATCAACACTCTGATAGTCCACAGATTACAGAATGCCTCCATATGTGCATCGGAAACTGCTACTGGTCTTCCAGGGAACGATCAAAGCGTAAACTCTATGACACATTATTCCCATGGAGGAAAGTGCGCATGGTGACTGTTGTATTCAATCCCGATGCAATTTCTGTGTTTCATCAATACTCTGATAGTCCACAGATTACAGAATGCCACGAGATGTGCATCGGAAGCTACTACTGGTCTTCCAGGGAACGATCAAAGCGTAGACTGTTTAGGACATTACTCCCATGGAGGAAAGTGCGCATGGTGACTGTTGTATTCAATCCCGATGAAATTTCTGTGTTTCATCAACACACTGATAGTCCACAGATTATAGAATGCCACGAGATGTGCATCGGAAACTACTACTGTTCTTCCCAGGAACGATCAAAGCGTACACTGTTTCAGATATTACTCCAATGCAGGAAAGTGCGGATGGTGACCGTTGTATTCAATCCCGATGCAATTTCTGTGTTTCATCAACACTCTGATAGTCCACAGATTACAGAATGCCACGAGATGTGCATCGGAAGCTACTACTGGTCTTCCAGGGAACGATCAAAGCGTAGACTGTTTAGGACATTACTCCCATGGAGGAAAGTGCGCATGGTGACTGTTGTATTCAATCCCGATGAAATTTCTGTGTTTCATCAACACACTGATAGTCCACAGATTATAGAATGCCACGAGATGTGCATCGGAAACTACTACTGTTCTTCCCAGGAACGATCAAAGCGTACACTGTTTCAGATATTACTCCAATGCAGGAAAGTGCGGATGGTGACCGTTGTATTCAATCCCGATGCAATTTCTGTGTTTCATCAACACTCTGATAGTCCACAGATTACAGAATGCCTCCCGGTGTGCATCGGAAACTCCTACTGGTCTTCCAGGGAACGATCAAAGCGTAGATTGTTTAGGCCATTACTCCCATGGAGGAAAGTGCGCATGGTGACTGTTGTATTAAATCCTGATGCTATATCTGTGTTTCATCAACACTCTGATAGTCCACAGATTACAGAATGCCACCAGATGTGCATCGGAAACTACTACTGGTCTTCCAGGGAACGATTAAACCGTAGACTGTTTGAGACATACCTCCCGTGGAGGAAAGTGCGCATGGTGACTGTTGCATTCATTATCGATGCAATTTCTGTGTTTCATCAACACTCTGATAGTCCACAGATTACAGAATGCCACGAGATGTGCATCGGAAACTACTACTGGTCTTCCAGGGAACGATCAAAGCATAGACTGTTTGAGAATTACTCCCTTGGAGGAAAGTGCGCATGGTGAATGTTGTTTTCAATCCCGATGCAATTTCTGTGTTTCATCAACACTCTGATAGTCCACAGATTACAGAAAGCCCTCAGATGTGCCTCGGAAACTACTACTGGTCTTCCAGGGAACGATCAAAGCGTAGACTGTAAGAGACATGACTCCCATGGAGGAAAGTGCGCATGGTAAATGTTGAATTCAATCCCGATGCAATTTCTGTGTTTCATCAACACTCTGATAGTCCACAGATTACAGAATGCCTCCAGATGTGCATCGGAAACTACAACTGGTCTTCCAGGGAACGATCAAATCGTAAACTCCTTGAGACATTACTCCCATGGAGGAAAGTGCGCATGGTGACTGTTGTATTCAATCCCGATGCAATTTCTGTGTTTCATCAACACTCTGATAGTCCACAGATTACGGAAAGCCTCCAGATGTACATCGGAAACTACTACTGGTCTTCCAGGGAACGATCAAAGCGTAAACTCCTTGAGACATTACTCCCATGGAGTAAAGTGCGCATGGTGACTGTTGTATTCAATCCCGATGCAATTTCTGTGTTTCATAAACACTCTGATAGTCCACAGACTACAGAGTGCTTCCAGATGTGCAATTGAAACTACTTCTGGTCTTCCAGGGAACGATCAAAGCGTAGACTGTTTAAGACGTTACTCCCATGGAGGAAACTGCGCATGGAGACTGTTGTATTCAATCCCGCTGCAATTTCTGTGTTTCATCAACACTCTGATAGTCCACAGATTACAGAATGCCTCCAGATGTGCATCGGAAACTACTACTGGTCTTTCAGGGAACGATCAAAGCGTAAACTCTTTGAGACATTACTCCCATGGAGGAAAGTGCGCATGGTAACTGTTGTAATTAATCCCGATGCATTTTCTGTGTTTCATCAACACTCTGATAGTCCACAGATTATAGAATTCCACGAGATGTGCATCGGAAACTACTACTGGTCTTCCCATTAACGATCAAAGCGTACACTGTTTCAGACATTACTCCCATGCAGGAAAGTGCGGATGGTGACCGTTGTATTCAATCCCGATGCAATTTCTGTGTTTCATCAACACTCTGATAGTCCACAGATTACAGGATGCCACCAGATGTGCATCGGAAACGACTACTGGTCTTCCAGGGAACGATCAAAACGTCGACTGTTTGCGACATTCCTCACATGGAGGAAAGTGCGCACGGTGACTGTTGTATTTATTCCCGAAGCAATTTCTGTGTTTCATCAACACTCTGATAGTCCACAGATTACAGAATGCCTCCAGATGTGCATCGGAAACTGCTACTGGTCTTCCAGGGAACGATCAAAGCGTAAACTCTATGACACATTATTCCCATGGAGGAAAGTGCGCATGGTGACTGTTGTATTCAATCACGATGCAATTTCTGTGTTTCATCAACACTCTGATAGTCCACAGATTACAGAATGAATCCCGGTGTGCATCGGAAACTACTACTGGTCTTCCATTGAACGATCAAAGCGTAGACTGTTTGGGACATTACTCCCATGGAGGAAAGTGCGGATGGTGACTGTTGTATTCAATCCCGATGCAATATCTGTGTTTCATCAACAGTCTGATACTCCACAGATTACAGAATGCCTCCAGATTTGCATCGGAAACTACTACTGGTCTTCCAGGGAACGATCAAAGCGTAGACTGTTTGAGACAATACTTTTATGGAGGGATGTGCTCATGGTGATTGTTGTATTCAATCCCGATGCAATTTCTATGTTTCATCAACACTCTGATAGTCCACAGATTACAGAATGCCTCCAGATGTGCATCGGAAACTGCTACTGGTCTTCCAGGGAACGATCAAAGCGTAAACTCTATGAAACATTATTCCCATGGAGGAAAGTGCGCATGGTGACTGTTGTATTCAATCCCGATGCAATTTCTGTGTTTCATCAACACTCTGATAGTCCACAGATTACAGATTGCCTCCCGGTGTGCATCGGAAACTCCTACTGGTCTTCCAGGGTACGATCAAAGCGTAGACTGTTTCAGACATTACTCCCATGGAGGAAAGTGCGCATGGTGACTGTTGTATTAAATCCTGATGCTATTTCTGTGTTTCATCAACACTCTGATAGTCCACAGATTACAGAATGCCACCAGATGTGCATCGGAAACTACTACTGGTCTTCCAGGGAACGATCAAACCGTAGACTGTTTGAGACATACCTCCCGTGGAGGAAAGTGCGCATGGTGACTGTTGCACTCATTATCGATGCAATTTCTGTGTTTCATCAACACTCTGATAGTCCACAGATTACAGAATGCCACGAGATGTGCATCGGAAACTACAACTGGTCTTCCAGGGAACGATCAAATCGTAAACTCCTTGAGACATTACTCCCATGGACGAAAGTGCGCATGGTGACTGTTGTATTCAATCCCGATGCAATTTCTGTGTTTCATCAACACTCTGATAGTCCACAGATTACGGAAAGCCTCCAGATGTACATCGGAAACTACTACTGGTCTTCCAGGGAACGATCAAAGCGTAAACTCCTTGAGACATTACTCCCATGGAGTAAAGTGCGCATGGTGACTGTTGTATTCAATCCCGATGCAATTTCTGTGTTTCATAAACACTCTGATAGTCCACAGACTACAGAGTGCTTCCAGATGTGCAATTGAAACTACTTCTGGTCTTCCAGGGAACGATCAAAGCGTAGACTGTTTAAGACGTTACTCCCATGGAGGAAACTGCGCATGGAGACTGTTGTATTCAATCCCGCTGCAATTTCTGTGTTTCAGCAACACTCTGATAGTCCACAGATTACAGAATGCCTCCAGATGTGCATCGGAAACTACTACTGGTCTTTCAGGGAACGATCAAAGCGTAAACTCTTTGGGACATTACTCCCATGGAGGAAAGTGCGCATGGTAACTGTTGTAATTAATCCCGATGCATTTTCTGTGTTTCATCAACACTCTGATAGTCCACAGATTATAGAATTCCACGAGATGTGCATCGGAAACTACTACTGGTCTTCCCATTAACGATCAAAGCGTACACTGTTTCAGACATTACTCCCATGCAGGAAAGTGCGGATGGTGACCGTTGTATTCAATCCCGATGCAATTTCTGTGTTTCATCAACACTCTGATAGTCCACAGATTACAGGATGCCACCAGATGTGCATCGGAAACGACTACTGGTCTTCCAGGGAACGATCAAAACGTCGACTGTTTGCGACATTCCTCACATGGAGGAAAGTGCGCACGGTGACTGTTGTATTTATTCCCGAAGCAATTTCTGTGTTTCATCAACACTCTGATAGTCCACAGATTACAGAATGCCTCCAGATGTGCATCGGAAACTGCTACTGGTCTTCCAGGGAACGATCAAAGCGTAAACTCTATGACACATTATTCCCATGGAGGAAAGTGCGCATGGTGACTGTTGTATTCAATCCCGATGCAATTTCTGTGTTTCATCAACACTCTGATAGTCCACAGAATACAGAATGCCTCCAGATATGCATCGGAAACTACTACTGGTCTTCCAGGGAACGATCAAAGCGTAGACTGTTTGGGACATTACTCCCATGGCGTTAAGTGCGCATGGTGACTGTTGTATTCAATCCCGATGCAATTTCTGTGTCTCATCAACACTCTGATAGTCCACAGATTACAGAATGCCACGAGATGTGCATCGGAAACTACTACTGGTCTTCCAGGGAATGATCAAATCGTAGACTGTTTGAGAGTTACTCCCACGGAGGAAAGTGCGCATGGTAACTGTTGTATTCAATCCCGATGCAATTTCTGTGTATCATTAACACTTTGATAGTCCACAGTTTACAGAATGCCTCCAGATTTGCATCGAAAACTACTACTGGTCTTCCAGGGAACGATCAAACCGTAGACTGTTTGAGACATACCTCCCGTGGAGGAAAGTGCGCATGGTGACTGTTGCATTCATTATCGATGCAATTTCTGTGTTTCATCAACACTCTGATAGTCCACAGATTACAGAATGCCACGAGATGTGCATCGGAAACTACTACTGGTCTTCCAGGGAACGATCAAAGCATAGACTGTTTGAGAATTACTCCCTTGGAGGAAAGTGCGCATGGTGAATGTTGTTTTCAATCCCGATGCAATTTCTGTGTTTCATCAACACTCTGATAGTCCACAGATTACAGAAAGCCTCCAGATGTGCCTCGGAAACTACTACTGGTCTTCCAGGGAACGATCAAAGCGTAGACTGTAAGAGACATGACTCCCATGGAGGAAAGTGCGCATGGTAAATGTTGAATTCAATCCCGATGCAATTTCTGTGTTTCATCAACACTCTGATAGTCCACAGATTACAGAATGCCTCCAGATGTGCATCGGAAACTACAACTGGTCTTCCAGGGAACGATCAAACCGTAAACTCCTTGAGACATTACTCCCATGGAGGAAAGTGCGAATGGTGACTGTTGTATTCAATCCCGATGCAATTTCTGTGTTTCATCAACACTCTAATAGTCCACAGATTACGGAAAGCCTCCAGATGTACATCGGAAACTACTACTGGTCTTCCAGGGAACGATCAAAGCGTAGACTGTTAGAGACATTACTCCCATGGAGTAAAGTGCGCATGGTGACTGTTGTATTCAATCCCGATGCAATTTCTGTGTTTCATAAACACACTGATAGTCCACAGACTACAGAACGCTTCCAGATGTGCAATTGAAACTACTTCTGGTCTTCCAGGGAACGATCAAAGCGTAGACTGTTTAAGACGATACTCCCATGGAGGAAACTGCGCATGGAGACTGTTGTATTCAATCCCGCTGCAATTTCTGTGTTTCATCAACACTCTGATAGACCACAGATTACAGAATGCCTCCAGATGTGCATCGGAAACTACTACTGGTCTTTCAGGGAACGATCAAAGCGTAAACTCTTTGAGACATTACTCCCATGGAGGAAAGTGCGCATGGTAACTGTTGTAATTAATCCCGATGCATTTTCTGTGTTTCATCAACACTCTGATAGTCCACAGATTATAGAATGCCACGAGATGTGCATCGGAAACTACTACTGGTCTTCCCATTAACGATCAAAGCGTACACTGTTTCAGACATTACTCCCATGCAGGAAAGTGCGGATGGTGACCGTTGTATTCAATCCCGATGCAATTTCTGTGTTTCATCAACACTCTGATAGTCCACAGATTACAGGATGCCACCAGATGTGCATCGGAAACGACTACTGGTCTTCCAGGGAACGATCAAATCGTAGACTGTTTGAGAAATACTCCCATGGAGGAAAGTGCGCATGGTAACTGTTGTATTCAATCTCGATGCAATTTCTTTGTTTCATCAACACCCTGATAGTCCACAGATTACAGAAAGCCTCCAGATGTGCATCGGAAACTTCTACTGGTCTTCCAGGGAACGATCAAAGCGTAGACTGTTAGAGACATTAGTCCCATGGAGGAAGGTGCGCATGGTGACTGTTGTATTCAATCCCGATGAAATTTCTGTGTTTCATCAACACTCAGATAGTCCACAGAATACAGAATGCCTCCAGATATGCATCGGAAACTACTACTGGTCTTCCAGGGAACGATCAAAGCGTAGACTGTTTGGGACATTACTCCCATGGAGGAAAGTGCTCATGGTGACTGTTGTATTCAATCCCGATGCAATTTCTGTGTTTCATCAACACTCTGATAGTCCACAGATTACAGAATGCCTCCAGATGTGCATCGGAATCTACTACTGGTCTCTCAGGGAACGATCAAAGCGTAAGCTCTTTGAGACATTACTCCCATGGAGGAAAGTGCGCATGGTAACTGTTGTAATTAATCCCGATGCATTTTCTGTGTTTCATCAACACTCTGATAGTCCACAGATTATAGAATGCCACGAGATGTGCATCGGAAACTACTACTGGTCATCCCATTAACGATCAAAGCGTACACTGTTTCAGACATTACTCCCATGCAGGAAAGTGCGGATGGTGACCGTTGTATTCAATCCCGATGCAATTTCTGTGTTTCATCAACACTCTGATACTCCACAGATTACAGGATGCCACCAGATGTGCATCGGAAACTACAACTGGTCTTCCAGGGAACGATCAAATCGTAAACTCCTTGAGACATTACTCCCATGGAGGAAAGTGCGCATGGTGACTGTTGTATTCAATCCCGACGCAATTTCTGTGTTTCATCAACACTCTGATAGTCCACAGATTACAGAATGCCTCCCGATGTGCATCAGAAGCTACTCCTGGTCTTCCAGGGAACGATCAAAGCGTAAACTGTTTAGGACATTACTCCCATGGAGGAAAGTGCGCATGGTGACTGTTGTATTCAATCCCGATGAAATTTCTGTGTTTCATCAACACTCAGATAGTCCGCAGAATACAGAATGCCTCCAGATATGCATCGGAAACTACTACTGGTCTTCCAGGGAACGATCAAATCGTAGACTGTTTGGGACATTACTCCCATGGAGGAAAGTGCGCATGGTGACTGTTGTATTCAATCCCGATGCAATTTCTGTGTCTCATCAACACTCTGACAGTCCACAGATTACAGAATGCCACGAGATGTGCATCGGAAACTACTACTGGTCTTCCAGGGAATGATCAAATCGTAGACTGTTTGAGAATTACTCCCACGGAGGAAAGTGCGCATGGTAACTGTTGTATTCAATCCCGATGAAATTTCTGTGAATCTTCAACACTTTGATAGTCCACAGATTACAGAAAGCCTCCAGATGTTCATCGGAATCTACTACTGGTCTTCCAGGGAACAATCAAATCGTAGACTGTGAGAGACATTACTCGCATGGAGGAAAGTGCGCATGGTAACTGTTGTATTCAATCCCGATGCAATATCTGTGTTTCATCAACACTCTGATACTCCACAGATTACAGAATGCCTCCAGATTTGCATCGAAAACTACTACTGGTCTTCCAGGGAACGATCAAAGCGTAGACTGTTCGAGACATTACTTTTATGGAGGAATGTGCTCATGGTGATTGTTGTATTCAATCCCGATGCAATTTCTATGTTTCATCAACACTCTGATAGTCCACAGATTACAGAATGCCTCCAGATGTGGATCCGAAACTGCTACTGGTCTTCCAGGGAACGATCAAAGCGTAAACTCTATGAAACATTATTCCCGTGGAGGAAAGTGCGCATGGTGTCTGTTGTATTCAATCCCGATGCAATTTCTGTGTTTCATCAACACTCTGATAGTCCACAGATTACAGAATGCCTCCCGGTGTGCATCGGAAACTCCTACTGGTCTTCCATTGAACGATCAAAGCGTAGACTGTTTGGGACATTACTCCCATGGAGGAAAGTGCGCATGGTGGCTGTTGTATTCAATCCCGATGCAATATCTGTGTTTCATCAACAGTCTGATACTCCACAGATTACAGAATGCCTCCAGATTTGCATCGGAAACTACTACTGGTCTTCCAGGGAACGATCAAAGCGTAGACTGTTTGAGACATTACTTTTATGGAGGAATGTGCTCATGGTGATTGTTGTATTCAATCCCGATGCAATTTCTGTGTTTCATCAACACTCTGATAGTCCACAGATTACAGAATGCCTCCAGATGTGCATCGGAAACTGCTACTGGTCTTCCAGGGAACGATCAAAGCGTAAACTCTATGAAACATTATTCCCATGGAGGAAAGCGCGCATGGTGACTGTTGTATTCAATCCCGATGCAATTTCTGTGTTTCATCAACACTCTGATAGTCCACAGATTACAGAATGCCTCCCGGTGTGCATCAGAAACTCCTACTGGTCTTCCAGGGAACGATCAAAGCGTAGACTGTTTCAGACATTACTCCCATGGAGGAAAGTGCGCATGGTGACTGTTGTATTAAATCCTGATGCTATTTCTGTGTTTCATCAACACTCTGATAGTCCACAGATTACAGAATGCCACCAGATGTGCATAGGAAACTACTACTGGTCTTCCAGGGAACGATCAAACCGTAGACTGTTTGAGACATACCTCCCGTGGAGGAAAGTGCGCATGGTGACTGTTGCATTCATTATCGATGCAATTTCTGTGTTTCATCAACACTCTGATAGTCCACAGATTACAGAATGCCACGAGATGTGCATCGGAAACTACTACTGGTCTTCCAGGGAACGATCAAAGCATAGACTGTTTGAGAATTACTCCCTTGGAGGAAAGTGCGCATGGTGAATGTTGTTTTCAATCCCGATGCAATTTCTGTGTTTCATCAACACTCTGATAGTCCACAGATTAGAGAAAGCCTCCAGATGTGCCTCGGAAACTACTAGTGGTCTTCCAGGGAACGATCAAAGCGTAGACTGTAAGAGACATGACTCCCATGGAGGAAAGTGCGCATGGTAAATGTTGAATTCAATCCCGATGCAATTTCTGTATTTCATCAACACTCTGATAGTCCACAGATTACAGAATGCCTCCAGATGTGCATCGGAAACTACAACTGGTCTTCCAGGGAACGATCAAATCGTAAACTCCTTGAGACATTACTCCCATGGAGGAAAGTGCGCATGGTGACTGTTGTATTCAATCCCGATGCAATTTCTGTGTTTCATCAACACTCTGATAGTCCACAGATTACGGAAAGCCTCCAGATGTACATCGGAAACTACTACTGGTCTTCCAGGGAACGATCAAAGCGTAGACTGTTAGAGACATTACTCCCATGGAGTAAAGTGCGCATGGTGACTGTTGTATTCAATCCCGATGCAAGTTCTGTGTTTCATAAACACTCTGATAGTCCACAGACTACAGAATGCTTCCAGATGTGCAATTGAAACAACTTCTGGTCTTCCAGGGAACGATCAAAGCGTAGACTGTTTAAGACGTTACTCCCATGGAGGAAACTGCGCATGGAGACTGTTGTATTCAATCCCGCTGCAATTTCTGTGTTTCATCAACACTCTGATAGTCCACAGACTACAGAATGCCTCCAGATGTGCATCGGAAACTACTACTGGTCATCCAGGGAACGATCAAAGCGTAAACTCTTTGAGACATTACTCCCATGGAGGAAAGTGCGCATGGTAACTGTTGTAATTAATCCCGATGCATTTCCTGTGTTTCATCAACACTCTGATAGTCCACAGATTATAGAATGCCACGAGATGTGCATCGGAAACTACTACTGGTCTTCCCATTAACGATCAAAGCGTACACTGTTTCAGACATTACTCCCATGCAGGAAAGTGCGGATGGTGACCGTTGTATTCAATCCCGATGCAACTTCTGTGTTTCATCAACACTCTGATAGTCCACAGATTACAGAATGCCTCCAGATGTGCATCGGAAACTACTACTGGTCTTTCAGGGAACGATCAAAGCGTAAACTCTTTGAGACATTACTCCCATGGAGGAAAGTGCGCATGGTAACTGTTGTAATTAATCCCGATGCATTTTCTGTGTTTCATCAACACTCTGATAGTCCACAGATTATAGAATGCCACGAGATGTGCATCGGAAACTACTACTGGTAATCCCATTAACGATCAAAGCGTACACTGTTTCAGACATTACTCCCATGCAGGAAAGTGCGGATGGTGACCGTTGTATTCAATCCCGATGCAATTTCTGTGTTTCATCAACACTCTGATAGTCCACAGATTACAGGATGCCACCAGATGTGCATCGGAAACTACAACTGGTCTTCCAGGGAACGATCAAATTGTAATCTCCTTGAGACATTACTCCCATGGAGGAAAGTGCGCATGGTGACTGTTGTATTCAATCCCGATGCTATTTCTGTGTTTCATCAACACTCTGATAGTCCACAGATTACAGAATGCCTCCCGATGTGCATCAGAAGCTACTCCTGGCCTTCCAGGGAACGATCAAAGCGTAAACTGTTTAGGACATTACTCCCATGGAGGAAAGTGCGCATGGTGACTGTTGTATTCAATCCCGATGAAATTTCTGTGTTTCATCAACACTCAGATAGTCCGCGGAATACAGAATGCCTCCAGATATGCATCGGAAACTACTACTGGTCTTCCAGGGAACGATCAAAGCGTAGACTGTTTGGGACATTACTCCCATGGAGGAAAGTGCGCATGGTGACTGTTGTATTCAATCCCGATGCAATTTCTGTGTCTCATCAACACTCTGACAGTCCACAGATTACAGAATGCCTCGAGATGTGCATCGAAAACTACTACTGGTCTTCCAGGGAATGATCAAATCGTAGACTGTTTGAGAATTACTCCCACGGAGGAAAGTGCGCATGGTAACTTATGTATTCAATCCCGATGCAATTTCTGTGTATCATCAACACTTTGATAGTCCACAGATTACAGAAAGCCTCCAGATGTTCATCGGAAACTACTACTGGTCTTCCAGGGAACAATCAAATCGTAGACTGTGAGAGACATTACTCCCATGGAGGAAAGTGCGCATGGTAACTGTTGTATTCAATCCCGATGCAATATCTGTGTTTCATCAACACTCTGATACTCCACAGATTACAGAATGCCTCCCGGTGTGCATCGGAAACTCCTACTGGTCTTCCATTGAACGATCAAAGCGTAGACTGTTTGGGACATTACTCCCATGGAGGAAAGTGCGCATGGTGACTGTTGTATTCAATCCCGATGCAATATCTGTGTTTCATCAACAGTCTGATACTCCACAGATTACAGAATGCCACCAGATTTGCATCGGAAACTACTACTGGTCTTCCAGGGAACGATCAAAGCGTAGACTGTTTGAGACATTACTTTTATGGAGGAATGTGCTCATGGTGATTGTTGTATTCAATCCCGATGCAATTTCTGTGTTTCATCAACACTCTGATAGTCCACAGATTACAGAATGCCTCCAGATGTGCATCGGAAACTGCTACTGGTCTTCCAGGGAACGATCAAAGCGTAAACTCTATGAAACATTATTCCCATGGAGGAAAGTGCGCATGGTGACTGTTGTATTCAATCCCGATGCAATTTCTGTGTTTCATCAACACTCTGATAGTCCACAGATTACAGAATGCCTCCCAGTGTGCATCGGAAACTCCTACTGGTCTTCCAGGGAACGATCAAAGCGTAGACTGTTTCAGACATTACTCCCATGGAGGAAAGTGCGCATGGTGACTGTAGTATTAAATCCTGATGCTATTTCTGTGTTTCATCAACACTCTGATAGTCCTCAGATTACAGAATGCCTCCAGATGTGCATCGGAAACTACTACTGGTCTTCCAGGGAACGATCAAAGCGTAGACTGTGAGAGACATTACTCCCATGGAGGAAACTGCGCATGGAGACTGTTGTATTCAATCCCGATGCAATTTCTGTGTTTCATCAACACTCTGATAGTCCACAGAGTACAGAAAGCCTCCAGATGTGCATCGGAAACTACTACTGGTCTTCCAGGGAACCATCAAAGCGTAGACTGTTTGAGAATTACTCCCATGGAGGAAAGTGCGCATGGTGACTGTTGTATTCAATCCCGATGCAATTTCTGTGTTTCATCAACACTCTGATAGTCCACTGATTACAGAATGCCTCCAGATGTTCATCGGAAACTACTACTGGTCTTCCATGAAACGATAAATGCGTAGACTGTTTGAGACTTTACTCCCATGGAGGAAAGTGCGCATGGTGACTGTTGTATTCAATCCCGATGCAGTTTCTGTGTTTCATCAACTCTCTGATATTTCACAGATTGCTGAATGCCTCCAGATGTGCATCGGAAACTACTACTGGTCTTCCAGGGAACGATCAAAGCGTAGACTGTTGAGACATTACTTTTATGGAGGAATGAGCGCATGGTGACTGTTATATTCAATCCCGATGCAATTTCTGTGTTTCATCAATACTCTGATACTCCACAGATTACGGAATGCCTCCAGTTGTGCATCGGAAACTGCTACTGGTCTTCCAGGGAACGATCAAAGCGTAAAATCTTTGAAACATTACTCCGATGGAGTAAAGTGCGCATGGTGACTGTTAAATTCAATCCCGACGCAATTTCTGTGTTTCATCAACACTCTGATAGTCCACAGACTACAGAATGCCTCCAGATGTGCATCGGAAACCACTTCTGGTATTCCAGGAACGATCAAAGCGTAGACTGTTAGAGACATTACTCCCATTTAGGAAAGTGCGCATAGTGACTGTTGTATTCAATCCGAAAGCAATTTCTGTGTTTCATCAACACTCTAATAGTCCACAGAGTACAGAATGCCTCGAGATGTGCATCGGAAACAACTCCTGGTCTTACAGAGAACGATCAAAGCATAGACTGTTTGAGAATTACTCCCATGGAGCAAAGTGCGCATGGTGACTGTTGTATTCAATCCCGATGCAATTTCTGTGCTTCATCAACACTCTGATAGTCTACACATTACAGAATGCCACCAGATATGCATCGGAAACTACTACTGGTCTTCCAGGGAACGATCAAAGCGTAGACTGTAAGAGACATGACTCCCATGGAGGAAAGTGCGCATGGTAAATGTTGAATTCAATCCCGATGCAATTTCTGTGTTTCATCAACACTCTGATAGTCCACAGATTACAGAATGCCTCCAGATGTGCATCGGAAACTACAACTGGTCTTTCAGGGAACGATCAAATCGTAAACTCCTTGAGACATTACTCCCATGGAGGAAAGTGCGCATGGTGACTGTTGTATTCAATCCCGATGCAATTTCTGTGTTTCATCAACACTCTGATAGTCCACAGATTACGGAAAGCCTCCAGATGTACATCGGAAACTACTACTGGTCTTCCAGGGAACGATCAAAGCGTAGACTGTTAGAGACATTACTCCCATGGAGTAAAGTGCGCATGGTGACTGTTGTATTCAATCCCGATGCAATTTCTGTGTTTCATAAACACTCTGATAGTCCACAGCTTACAGAATGCTTCCAGATGTGCAATTGAAACTACTTCTGGTCTTCCAGGGAACGATCAAAGCGTAGACTGTTTAAGACGTTACTCCCATGGAGGAAACTGCGCATGGAGACTGTTGTATTCAATCCCGCTGCAATTTCTGTGTTTCATCAACACTCTGATAGTCCACAGATTACAGAATGCCTCCAGATGTGCATCGGAAACTACTACTGGTCTTTCAGGGAACGATCAAAGCGTAAACTCTTTGAGACATTACTCCCATGGAGGAAAGTGCGCATGGTAACTGTTGTAATTAATCCCGATGCATTTTCTGTGTTTCATCAACACTCTGATAGTCCACAGATTATAGAATGCCACGAGATGTGCATCGGAAACTACTACTGGTCTTCCCATTAACGATCAAAGCGTACACTGTTTCAGACATTACTCCCATGCAGGAAAGTGCGGATGGTGACCGTTGTATTCAATCCCGATGCAATTTCTGTGTTTCATCAACACTCTGATAGTCCACAGATTACAGGATGCCACCAGATGTGCATCGGAAACGACTACTGGTCTTCCAGGGAACGATCAAATCGTAGACTGTTTGAGAAATACTCCCATGGAGGAAAGTGCGCATGGTAACTGTTGTATTCAATCCCGATGCAATTTCTGTGTTTCATCAACACTCTGATAGTCCACAGATTACAGAATGCCTCCAGATGTGCATCGGAAACTACTACTGGTCTTTCAGGGAACGATCAAAGCGTAAACTCTTTGAGACATTACTCCCATGGAGGAAAGTGCGCATGGTAACTGTTGTAATTAATCCCGATGCATTTTCTGTGTTTCATCAACACTCTGATAGTCCACAGATTATAGAATGCCACGAGATGTGCATCGGAAACTACTACTGGTCATCCCATTAACGATCAAAGCGTACACTGTTTCAGACATTACTCCCATGCAGGAAAGTGCGGATGGTGACCGTTGTATTCAATCCCGATGCAATTTCTGTGTTTCATCAACACTCTGATAGTCCACAGATTACAGGATGCCACCAGATGTGCATCGGAAACTACAACTGGTCTTCCAGGGAACGATCAAATCGTAAACTCCTTGAGACATTACTCCCATGGAGGAAAGTGCGCATGGTGACTGTTGTATTCAATCCCGACGCGATTTCTGTGTTTCATCAACACTCTGATAGTCCACAGATTACAGAATGCCTCCCGATGTGCATCAGAAGCTACTCCTGGTCTTCCAGGGAACGATCAAAGCGTAAACTGTTTAGGACATTACTCCCATGGAGGAAAGTGCGCATGGTGACTGTTGTATTCAATCCCGATGAAATTTCTGTGTTTCATCAACACTCAGATAGTCCGCAGAATACAGAATGCCTCCAGATATGCATCGGAAACTACTACTGGTCTTCCAGGGAACGATCAAAGCGTAGACTGTTTGGGACATTACTCCCATGGAGGAAAGTGCGCATGGTAAATGTTGAATTCAATCCCGATGCAATTTCTGTGTTTCATCAACACTCTGATAGTCCACAGATTACAGAATGCCTCCAGATGTGCATCGGAAACTACAACTGGTCTTCCAGGGAACGATCAAATCGTAAACTCCTTGAGACATTACTCCCATAGAGGAAAGTGCGCATGGTGACTGTTGTATTCAATCCCGATGCAATTTCTGTGTTTCATCAACACTCTGATAGTCCACAGATTACGGAAAGCCTCCAGATGTACATCGGAAACTACTACTGGTCTTCCAGGGAACGATCAAAGCGTAGACTGTTAGAGACATTACTCCCATGGAGTAAAGTGCGCATGGTGACTGTTGTATTCAATCCCGATGCAATTTCTGTGTTTCATAAACACTCTGATAGTCCACAGACTACAGAATGCTTCCAGATGTGCAATTGAAACTACTTCTGGTCTTCCAGGGAACGATCAAAGCGTAGACTGTTTAAGACGTTACTCCCATGGAGGAAACTGCGCATGGAGACTGTTGTATTCAATCCCGCTGCAATTTCTGTGTTTCATCAACACTCTGATAGTCCACAGATTACAGAATGCCTCCAGATGTGCATCGGAAACTACTACTGGTCTTTCAGGGAACGATCAAAGCGTAAACTCTTTGAGACATTACTCCCATGGAGGAAAGTGCGCATGGTAACTGTTGTAATTAATCCCGATGCATTTTCTGTGTTTCATCAACACTCTGATAGTCCACAGATTATAGAATGCCACGAGATGTGCATCGGAAACTACTACTGGTCTTCCCATTAACGATCAAAGCGTACACTGTTTCAGACATTACTCCCATGCAGGAAAGTGCGGATGGTGACCGTTGTATTCAATCCCGATGCAATTTCTGTGTTTCATCAACACTCTGATAGTCCACAGATTACAGGATGCCACCAGATGTGCATCGGAAACGACTACTGGTCTTCCAGGGAACGATCAAATCGTAGACTGTTTGAGAAATACTCCCATGGAGGAAAGTGCGCATGGTAACTGTTGTATTCAATCCCGATGCAATTTCTTTGTTTCATCAACACCCTGATAGTCCACAGATTACAGAAAGCCTCCAGATGTGCATCGGAAACTACTACTGGTCTTCCAGGGAACGATCAAAGCATAGACTGTTAGAGACATTAGTCCCATGGAGGAAGGTGCGCATGGTGACTGTTGTATTCAATCCCGATGCAATTTCCGTGTTTCATCAACACTCTGATACTCCACAGATAACAGAATGCCTCCAGATGTGCATCGGAAACTACTATGGTCTTCCAGGGAACGATCAAAGCGTAGACTGTTTGAGACATTACTCCCATATAGGAAAGTGCGCATGGTGACTGTTGTATTCAATCACGATGCAATTTCTGTGTTTCATCAACACTCTGATAGTCCACAGATTACAGAATGCCTACAGATGTGCATCGGAAACTGCTACTGGTCTTCCAGGGAACGATCAAAGCGTAAACTCTATGAAACATTATTCCCATGGAGGAAAGTGCGCATGGTGACTGTTGTATTCAATCCCGATGCAATTTCTGTGTTTCATCAACACTCTGATAGTCCACAGATTACAGAATGCCACGAGATGTGCATCGGAAACTACTACTGGTCTTCCAGGGAACGATCAAAGCATAGACTGTTTGAGAATTACTCCCTTGGAGGAAAGTGCGCATGGTGAATGTTGTTTTCAATCCCGATGCAATTTCTGTGTTTCATCAACACTCTGATAGTCCACAGATTACAGAAAGCCTCCAGATGTGCCTCGGAAACTACTACTGGTCTTCCAGGGAACGATCAAAGCGTAGACTGTAAGAGACATGACTCCCATGGAGGAAAGTGCGCATGGTAAATGTTGAATTCAATCCCGATGCAATTTCTGTGTTTCATCAACACTCTGATAGTCCACAGATTACAGAATGCCTCCAGATGTGCATCGGAAACTACAATGGTCTTCCAGGGAACGATCAAATCGTAAACTCCTTGAGACATTACTCCCAGGGAGGAAGGTGCGCATGGTGACTGTTGTATTCAATCCCGATGCAATTTCTGTGTTTCATCAACACTCTGATAGTCCACAGATTACGGAAAGCCTCCAGATGTACATCGGAAACTACTACTGGTCTTCCAGTGAACGATCAAAGCGTAGACTGTTAGAGACATTACTCCCATGGAGTAAAGTGCGCATGGTGACTGTTGTAGTCAATCCCGATGCAATTTCTGTGTTTCATAAACACTCTGATAGTCCACAGACTACAGAATGCTTCCAGATGTGCAATTGAAACTCCTTCTGGTCTTCCAGGGAACGATCAAAGCGTAGACTGTTTAAGACGTTACTCCCATGGAGGAAACTGCGCATGGAGACTGTTGTATTCAATCCCGCTGCAATTTCTGTGTTTCATCAACACTCTGATAGTCCACAGATTACAGAATGCCTCCAGATGTGCATCGGAAACTACTACTGGTCTCTCAGGGAACGATCAAAGCGTAAACTCTTTGAGACATTACTCCCATGGAGGAAAGTGCGCATGGTAACTGTTGTAATTAATCCCGATGCATTTTCTGTGTTTCATCAACACTCTGATGGTCCACAGATTATAGAATGCCACGAGATGTGCATCGGAAACTACTACTGGTCTTCCCATTAACGATCAAAGCGTACACTGTTTCAGACATTACTCCCATGCAGGAAAGTGCGGATGGTGACCGTTGTATTCAATCCCGATGCAATTTCTGTGTTTCATCAACACTCTGATAGTCCACAGATTACAGGATGCCACCAGATGTGCATCGGAAACGACTACTGGTCTTCCAGGGAACGATCAAATCGTAGACTGTTTGAGAAATACTCCCATGGAGGAAAGTGCGCATGGTAACTGTTGTATTCAATCTCGATGCAATTTCTTTGTTTCATCAACACCCTGATAGTCCACAGATTACAGAAAGCCTCCAGATGTGCATCGGAAACTTCTACTGGTCTTCCAGGGAACGATCAAAGCGTAGACTGTTAGAGACATTAGTCCCATGGAGGAAGGTGCGCATGGTGACTGTTGTATTCAATCCCGATGAAATTTCTGTCTTTCATCAACACTCAGATAGTCCACAGAATACAGAATGCCTCCAGATATGCATCGGAAACTACTACTGGTCTTCCAGGGAACGATCAAAGCGTAGACTGTTTGGGACATTACTCCCATGGAGGAAAGTGCTCATGGTGACTGTTGTATTCAATCCCGATGCAATTTCTGTGTTTCATCAACACTCTGATAGTCCACAGATTACAGAATGCCTCCAGATGTGCATCGGAAACGACTACTGGTCTTTCAGGGAACGGTCAAAGCGTAAACTCTTTGAGACATTACTCCCATGGAGGAAAGTGCGCATGGTAACTGTTGTAATTAATCCCGATGCATTTTCTGTGTTTCATCAACACTCTGATAGTCCACAGATTATAGAATGACACGAGATGTGCATCGGAAACTACAACTGGTCTTCCCATTAACGATCAAAGCGTACACTGTTTCAGACATTACTCCCATGCAGGAAAGTGCGGATGGTGACCGTTGTATTCAATCCCGATGCAATTTCTGTGTTTCATCAACACTCTGATAGTCCACAGATTACAGGATGCCACCAGATGTGCATCGGAAACTACAACTGGTCTTCCAGGGAACGATCAAATCGTAAACTCCTTGAGACATTACTCCCATGGAGGAAAGTGCGCATGGTGACTGTTGTATTCAATCCCGACGCAATTTCTGTGTTTCATCAACACTCTGATAGTCCACAGATTACAGAATGCCTCCCGATGTGCATCAGAAGCTACTCCTGGTCTTCCAGGGAACGATCAAAGCGTAAACTGTTTAGGACATTACTCCCATGGAGGAAAGTGCGCATGGTGACTGTTGTATTCAATCCCGATGAAATTTCTGTGTTTCATCAACACTCAGATAGTCCGCAGAATACAGAATGCCTCCAGATATGCATCGGAAACTACTACTGGTCTTCCAGGGAAAGATCAAAGCGTAGACTGTTTGGGACATTACTCCCATGGAGGAAAATTGCGCATGGTGACTGTTGTATTCAATCCCGATGCAATTTCTGTGTCTCATCAACACTCTGATAGTCCACAGATTAAAGAATGCCACGAGATGTGCATCGGAAACTACTACTGGTCTTCCAGGGAATGATCAAATCGTAGACTGTTTGAGAATTACTCCCACGGAGGAAAGTGCGCATGGTAACTGTTGTATTCAATCCCGATGCAATTTCTGTGTATCATCAACACTTTGATAGTCCACAGATTACAGAAAGCCTCCAGATGTTCATCGGAAACTACTACTGGTCTTCCAGGGAACAATCAAATCGTAGACTGTGAGAGACATTACTCCCATGGAGGAAAATGCGCATGGTGACTGTTGTATTCATTCCCGATGCAATTTCTGTGTTTCATCAACACTCTGATAGTCCACAGATTACAGAATGCCTCCCGGTGTGCATCGGAAACTCCTACTGGTCTTCCAGGGATCGATCAAAGCGTAGACTGTTTCAGACATTACTCCCATGGAGGAAAGTGCGAATGGTGACTGTTGTATTATATCCTGATGCTATTTCTGTGTTTCATCAACACTCTGATAGTCCACAGATTACAGAATGCCACCAGATGTGCATCGGAAACTACTACTGGTCTGCCAGGGAACGATCAAACCGTAGACTGTTTGGGACATACCTCCCGTGGAGGAAAGTGCGCATGGTGACTGTTGCATTCATTATCGATGCATTTTCTGTGTTTCATCAACACTCTGATAGTCCACAGATTACAGAATGCCACGAGATGTGCATCGGAAACTACTACTGGTCTTCCAGGGAACGATCAAAGCATAGACTGTTTGAGAATTACTCCCTTGGAGGAAAGTGCGCATGGTGAATGTTGTTTTCAATCCCGATGCAATTTCTGTGTTTCATCAACACTCTGATAGTCCACAGATTACAGAAAGCCTACAGATGTGCCTCGGAAACTACTACTGGTCTTCCAGGGAACGATCAAAGCGTAGACTGTAAGAGACATGACTCCCATGGAGGAAAGTGCGCATGGTAAATGTTGAATTCAATCCCGATGCAATTTCTGTGTTTCATCAACACTCTGATAGTCCGCAGATTACAGAATGCCTCCAGATGTGCATCGGAAACTACAACTGGTCTTCCAGGGAACGATGAAATCGTAAACTCCTTGAGACATTACTCCCATGGAGGAAAGTACGCATGGTGACTGTTGTATTCAATCCCGATGCAATTTCTGTGTTTCATCAACACTCTGATAGACCACAGATTACGGAAAGCCTCCAGATGTACATCGGAAACTACTACTGGTCTTCCAGGGAACGATCAAAGCGTAGACTGTTAGAGACATTACTCCCATGGAGTAAAGTGCGCATGGTGACTGTTGTATTCAATCCCGATGCAATTTCTGTGTTTCATAAACACTCTGATAGTCCACAGACTACAGAATGCTTCCAGATGTGCAATTGAAACTACTTCTGGTGTTCCAGGGAATGATCAAAGCGTAGACTGTTTAAGACGTTACTCCCATGGAGGAAACTGCGCATGGAGACTGTTGTATTCAATCCCGCTGCAATTTCTGTGTTTCATCAACACTCTGATAGTCCACAGATTACAGAATTCCTCCAGATGTGCATCGGAAACTACTACTGGTCTTTCAGGGAACGATCAAAGCGTAAACTCTTTGAGACATTACTCCCATGGAAGAAAGTGCGCATGGTAACTGTTGTAATTAATCCCGATGCATTTTCTGTGTTTCATCAACACTCTGATAGTCCACAGATTATAGAATGCCACGAGATGTGCATCGGAAACTACTACTGGCCTTCCCATTAACGATCAAAGCGTACACTGTTTCAGACATTACCCCCATGCAGGAAAGTGCGGATGGTGACCGTTGTATTCAATCCCGATGCAATTTCTGTGTTTCATCAACACTTTGATAGTCCACAGATTACAGGATGCCACCAGATGTGCATCGGAAACGACTACTGGTCTTCCAGGGAACGAACAAATCGTAGACTGTTTGAGAAATACTCCCATGGAGGAAAGTGCGCATGGTAACTGTTGTATTCAATCTCGATGCAATTTCTTTGTTTCATCAACACCCTGATAGTCCATAGATTACAGAAAGCCTCCAGATGTGCATCGGAAACAACTACTGGTCTTTCAGGGAACGATCAAAGCGTAAACTCTTTGAGACATTACTCTCATGGAGGAAAGTGCGCATGGTAACTGTTGTAATTAATCCCGATGCATTTTCTGTGTTTCATCAACACTCTGATAGTCCACAGATTATAGAATGCCACGAGATGTGCATCGGAAACTACTACTGGTCTTCCCATTAACGATCAAATCGTAAACTCCTTGAGACATTACTCCCATGGAGGAAAGTGCGCATGGTGACTGTTGTATTCAATCCCGACGCAATTTCTGTGTTTCATCAACACTCTGATAGTCCACAGATTACAGAATGCCTCCCGATGTGCATCAGAAGCTACTCCTGGTCTTCCAGGGAACGATCAAAGCGTAAACTGTTTAGGACATTACTCCCATGGAGGAAAGTGCGCATGGTGACTGTTGTATTCAATCCCGATGAAATTTCTGTGTTTCATCAACACTCAGATAGTCCGCAGAATACAGAATGCCTCCAGATATGCATCGGAAACTACTACTGGTCTTCCAGGGAACGATCAAAGCGTAGACTGTTTGGGACATTACTCCCATGGAGGAAAGTGCGCATGGTGACTGTTATATTCAATCCCGATGCAATTTCTGTGTCTCATCAACACTCTGATAGTCCACAGATTACAGAATACCACGAGATGTGCATCGCAAACTACTACTGGTCTTCCAGGGATTGATCAAATCGTAGACTGTTTGAGAATTACTCCCACGGAGGAAAGTGCGCATGGTAACTGTTGTATTCAATCCCGATGCAATTTCCGTGTTTCGTCAACACCCTGATACTCCACAGATAACAGAATGCCTCCAGATGTGCATCGGAAACTACTATGGTCTTCCAGGGAACGATCAAAGCGTAGACTGTTTGAGACATTACTCCCATATAGGAAAGTGCGCATGGTGACTGTTGTATTCAATCACGATGCAATTTCTGTGTTTCATCAACACTCTGAGAGTCCACAGATTACAGAATGCCTACAGATGTGCATCGGAAACTGCTACTGGTCTTCCAGGGAACGATCAAAGCGTAAACTCTATGAAACATTATTAGCATGGAGGTAAGTGCGCATGGTGACTGTTGTATTCAATCCCGATGCAATTTCTGTGTTTCATCAACACTCTGATAGTCCACAGATTACAGAATGCCTCCCGGTGTGCATCGGAAACTCCTACTGGTCTTCCAGGGAACGATCAAAGCGTAGACTGTTTCAGACATTACTCCCATGGAGGAAAGTGCGCATGGTGACTGTTGTATTAAATCCTGATGCTATTTCTGTGTTTCATCAACACTCTGATAGTCCACAGATTACAGAATGCCACCAGATGTGCATCGGAAACTACTACTGGTCTTCCAGGGAACGATCAAACCATAGACTGTTTGAGACATTCCTCCCGTGGAGGAAAGTGCGCATGGTGACTGTTGCATTCATTATCGATGCAATTTCTGTGTTTCATCAACACTCTGATACTCCACAGATTACAGAATGCCACGAGATGTGCATCGGAAACTACTACTGGTCTTCCAGGGAACGATCAAAGCATAGACTGTTTGAGAATTACTCCCTTGGAGGAAAGTGCGCATGGTGAATGTTGTTTTCAATCCCGATGCAATTTCTGTGTTTCATCAACACTCTGATAGTCCACAGATTACAGAAAGCCTCCAGATGTGCCTCGGACACTACTACTGGTCTTCCAGGGAATGATCAAAGCGTAGACTGTAAGAGACATGACTCCCATGGAGGAAAGTGCGCATGGTAAATGTTGAATTCAATCCCGATGCAATTTCTGTGTTTCATCAACACTCTGATAGTATACAGATTACAGAATGCCTCCAGATGTGCATCGGAAACTACAACTGGTCTTCCAGGGAACGATCAAATCGTAAACTCCTTGAGACATTACTCCCAGGGAGGAAAGTGCGCATGGTGACTGTTGTATTTAATCCCGATGCAATTTCTGTGTTTCATCAACACTCTGATAGTCCACAGATTACGGAAAGCCTCCAGATGTACATCGGAAACTACTACTGGTCATCCAGGGAACGATCAAAGCGTAGACTGTTAGAGACATTACTCCCATGGAGTAAAGTGCGCATGGTGACTGTTGTATTCAATCCCGATGCAATTTCTGTGTTTCATAAACACTCTGATAGTCCACAGACTACAGAATGCTTCCAGATGTGCAATTAAAACTACTTCTGGTCTTCCAGGGAACGATCAAAGCGTAGACTGTTTAAGACGTTACTACCATGGAGGAAACTGCGCATGGAGACTGTTGTATTCAATCCCGCTGCAATTTCTGTGTTTCATCAACACTCTGATAGTCCACAGATTACAGAATGCCTCCAGATGTGCATCGGAAACTACTACTGGTCTTTCAGGGAACGATCAGAGCGTAAACTCTTTGAGACATTACTCCCATGGAGGAACGTGCGCATGGTAACTGTTGTAATTAATCCCGATGCATTTTCTGTGTTTCATCAACACTCTGATAGTCCACAGATTATAGAATGCCACGAGATGTGCATCGGAAACTACTACTGGTCTTCCCATTAACGATCAAAGCGTACACTGTTTCAGACATTACTCCCATGCAGGAAAGTGCGGATGGTGACCGTTGTATTCAATCCCGATGCAATTTCTGTGTTTCATCAACACTCTGATAGTCCACAGATTACAGGATGCCACCAGATGTGCATCGGAAACGACTACTGGTCTTCCAGGGAACGATCAAATCGTAGACTGTTTGAGAAATACTCCCATGGAGGAAAGTGCGCATGGTAACTGTTGTATTCAATCTCGATGCAATTTCTTTGTTTCATCAACACCCTGATAGTCCACAGATTACACAAAGCCTCCAGATGTGCATCGGAAACTTCTACTGGTCTTCCTGGGAACGATCAAAGCGTAGACTGTTAGAGACATTAGTCCCATGGAGGAAGGTGCGCATGGTGACTGTTGTATTCAATCCCGATGAAATTTCTGTGTTTCATCAACACTCAGATAGTCCACAGAATGCAGAATGCCTCCAGATATGCATCGGAAACTACTACTGGTCTTCCAGGGAACGATCAAAGCGTAGACTGTTTGGGACATTACTCCCATGGAGGAAAGTGCTCATGGTGACTGTTGTATTCAATCCCGATGCAATTTCTGTATTTCATCAACACTCTGATAGTCCACAGATTACAGAATGCCTCCAGATGTGCATCGGAAACTACTACTGGTCTTTCAGGGAACGATCAAAGCGTAAACTCTTTGAGACATTACTCCCATGGAGGAAAGTGCGCATGGTAACTGTTGTAATTAATCCCGATGCATTTTCTGTGTTTCATCAACACTCTGATAGTCCACAGATTATAGAATGACACGAGATGTGCATCGGAAACTACAACTGGTCTTCCCATTAACGATCAAAGCGTACACTGTTTCAGACATTACTCCCATGCAGGAAAGTGCGGATGGTGACCGTTGTATTCAATCCCGATGCAATTTCTGTGTTTCATCAACACTCTGATAGTCCACAGATTACAGGATGCCACCAGATGTGCATCGGAAACTACAACTGGTCTTCCAGGGATCGATCAAACCGTAAACTCCTTGAGACATTACTCCCATGGAGGAAAGTGCGCATGGTGACTGTTGTATTCAATCCCGACGCAATTTCTATGTTTCATCAACACTCTGATAGTCCACAGATTACACAATGCCTCCCGATGTGCATCAGAAGCTACTCCTGGTCTTCCAGGGAACGATCAAAGCGTAAACTATTTAGGACATTACTCCCATGGAGGAAAGTGCGCATGGTGACTGTTGTATTCAATCCCGATGAAATTTCTGTCTTTCATCAACACTCAGATAGTCCGCAGAATACAGAATACCTCCAGATATGCATCGGAAACTACTACTGGTCTTCCAGGGAACGACAAAGCGTAGACTGTTTGGGACATTACACCCATGGAGGAAAGTGCGCATGGTGACTGTTGTATTCAATCCCGATGCAATTTCTGTGTCTCATCAACACTCTGATAGTCCACAGGTTAAAGAATGCCACGAGATGTGCATCGGAAACTACTACTGGTCTTCCAGGGAAAGATCAAATCGTAGACTGTTTGAGAATTACTCCCACGGAGGAAAGTGCGCATGGTAACTGTTGTATTCAATCCCGATGCAATTTCTGTGTATCATCAACACTTTGATAGTCCACAGATTACAGAAAGCCTCCAGATGTTAATCGGAAACTACTACTGGTCTTCCAGGGAACAATCAAATCGTAGACTGTGAGAGACATTACTCCCATGGAGGAAAGTGCGCATGGTAACTGTTGTATTCAATCCCGATGCAATATCTGTGTTTCATCAACACTCTGATACTCCACAGATTTCAGAATGCCTCCAGATTTGCATCGAAAACTACTACTGGTCTTCCAGGGAACGATCAAAGCGTAGACTGTTCGAGACATTACTTTTATGGAGGAATGTGCTCATGGTGATTGTTGTATTCAATCCCGATGCAATTTCTATGTTTCATCAACACTCTGATAGTCCACAGATTACAGAATGCCTCCAGATGTGGATCGGAAACTGCTACTGGTCTTCCAGGGAACGATCAAAGCGTAAACTCTATGAAACATTATTCCCGTGGAGGAAAGTGCGCATGGTGACTGTTGTATTCAATCCCGATGCAATTTCTGTGTCTCATCAACACTCTGATAGTCCTCAGATTACAGAATGCCTCCCGGTGTGCATCGGAAACTCCTACTGGTCTTCCATTGAACGATCAAAGCGTAGACTGTTTGAGAAATACTCCCATGGAGGAAAGTGCGCATGGTAACTGTTGTATTCAATCTCGATGCAATTTCTTTGTTTCATCAACACCCTGATAATCCACAGATTACAGAAAGCCTCCAGATGTGCATCGGAAACTACTACTGGTCTTTCAGGGAACGATCAAAGCGTAAACTCTTTGAGACATTACTCTCATGGAGGAAAGTGCGCATGGTAACTGTTGTAATTAATCCCGATGCATTTTCTGTGTTTCATCAACACTCTGATAGTCCACAGATTATAGAATGCTACGAGATGTGCATCGGAAACTACTACTGGTCTTCCCATTAACGATCAAAGCGTACACTGTTTCAGACATTACTCCCATGCAGGAAAGTGCGGATGGTGACCGTTGTATTCAATCCCGATGCAATTTCTGTGTTTCATCAACACTCTGATAGTCCACAGATTACAGGATGCCACCAGATGTGCATCGGAAACTACAACTGGTCTTCCAGGGAACGATCACATCGTAAACTCCTTGAGACATTACTCCCATGGAGGAAAGTGAGCATGGTGACTGTTGTATTCAATCCCGACGCAATTTCTGTGTTTCATCAACACTCTGATAGTCCACAGATTACAGAATGCCTCCCGGTGTGCATCGGAAACTCCTACTGGTCTTCCAGGGAACGATCAAAGCGTAGACTGTTTCAGACATTACTCCCATGGAGGAAAGTGCGCATGGTGACTGTTGTATTAAATCCTGATGCTATTTCTGTGTTTCATCAACACTCTGATAGTCTACAGATTACAGAATGCCACCAGATGTGCATCGGAAACTACTACTGGTCTTCCAGGGAACGATCAAACCATAGACTGTTTGAGACATTCCTCCCGTGGAGGAAAGTGCGCATGGTGACTGTTGCATTCATTATCGATGCAATTTCTGTGTTTCATCAACACTCTGATAGTCCACAGATTACAGAATGCCACGAGATGTGCATCGGAAACTACTACTGGTCTTCCAGGGAACGATCAAAGCATAGACTGTTTGAGAATTACTCCCTTGGAGGAAAGTGCGCATGGTGAATGTTGTTTTCAATCCCGATGCAATTTCTGTGTTTCATCAACACTCTGATAGTATACAGATTACAGAATGCCTCCAGATGTGCATCGGAAACTACAACTGGTCTTCCAGGGAACGATCAAATCGTAAACTCCTTGAGACATTACTCCCAGGGAGGAAAGTGCGCATGGTGACTGTTGTATTCAATCCCGATGCAATTTCTGTGTTTCATCAACACTCTGATAGTCCACAGATTACGGAAAGCCTCCAGATGTACATCGGAAACTACTACTGGTCATCCAGGGAACGATCAAAGCGTAGACAGTTAGAGACATTACTCCCATGGAGTAAAGTGCGCATGGTGACTGTTGTATTCAATCCCGATGCAATTTCTGTGTTTCATAAACACTCTGATAGTTCACAGACTACAGAATGCTTCCAGATGCGCAATTAAAACTACTTCTTGTCTTCCAGGGAACGATCAAAGCGTAGACTGTTTAAGACGTTACTACCATGGAGGAAACTGCGCATGGAGACTGTTGTATTCGATCCCGATGCAATTTCTGTGTTTCATCAACACTCTGATAGTCCACAGATTACAGAATGCCTCCAGATGTGCATCGGAAACTACTACTGGTCTTTCAGGGAACGATCAGAGCGTAAACTCTTTGAGAGATTACTCCCATGGAGGAAAGTGCGCATGGTAACTGTTGTAATTAATCCCGATGCATTTTCTGTGTTTCATCAACACTCTGATAGTCCACAGATTATAGAATGCCACGAGATGTGCATCGGAAACTACTACTGGTCTTCCCATTAACGATCAAAGCGTACACTGTTTCAGACATTACTCCCATGCAGGAAAGTGCGGATGGTGACCGTTGTATTCAATCCCGATGCAATTTCTGTGTTTCATCAACACTCTGATAGTCCACAGATTACAGGATGCCACCAGATGTGCATCGGAAACGACTACTGGTCTTCCAGGGAACGATCAAATCGTAGACTGTTTGAGAAATACTCCCATGGAGGAAAGTGCGCATGGTAACTGTTGTATTCAATCTCGATGCAATTTCTTTGTTTCATCAACACCCTGATAGTCCACAGATTACAGAAAGCCTCCAGATGTGCATCGGAAACTTCTACTGGTCTTCCTGGGAACGATCAAAGCGTAGACTGTTAGAGACATTAGTCCCATGGAGGAAGGTGCGCATGGTGACTGTTGTATTCAATCCCGATGCAATTTCTGTGTCTCATCAACACTCTGATAGTCCACAGGTTAAAGAATGCCACGAGATGTGCATCGGAAACTACTACTGGTCTTCCAGGGAAAGATCAAATCGTAGACTGTTTGAGAATTACTCCCACGGAGGAAAGTGCGCATGGTAACTGTTGTATTCAATCCCGATGCAATTTCTGTGTATCATCAACACTTTGATAGTCCACAGATTACAGAAAGCCTCCAGATGTTAATCGGAAACTACTACTGGTCTTCCAGGGAACAATCAAATCGTAGACTGTGAGAGACATTACTCCCATGGAGGAAAGTGCGCATGGTAACTGTTGTATTCAATCCCGATGCAATATCTGTGTTTCATCAACACTCTGATACTCCACAGATTTCAGAATGCCTCCAGATTTGCATCGAAAACTACTACTGGTCTTCCAGGGAACGATCAAAGCGTAGACTGTTCGAGACATTACTTTTATGGAGGAATGTGCTCATGGTGATTGTTGTATTCAATCCCGATGCAATTTCTATGTTTCATCAACACTCTGATAGTCCACAGATTACAGAATGCCTCCAGATGTGGATCGGAAACTGCCACTGGTCTTCCAGGGAACGATCAAAGCGTAAACTCTATGAAACATTATTCCCGTGGAGGAAAGTGCGCATGGTGACTGTTGTATTCAATCCCGATGCAATTTCTGTGTCTCATCAACACTCTGATAGTCCTCAGATTACAGAATGCCTCCCGGTGTGCATCGGAAACTCCTACTGGTCTTCCATTGAACGATTAAAGCGTAGACTGTTTGAGAAATACTCCCATGGAGGAAAGTGCGCATGGTAACTGTTGTATTCAATCTCGATGCAATTTCTTTGTTTCATCAACACCCTGATAATCCACAGATTACAGAAAGCCTCCAGATGTGCATCGGAAACTACTACTGGTCTTTCAGGGAACGATCAAAGCGTAAACTCTTTGAGACATTACTCTCATGGAGGAAAGTGCGCATGGTAACTGTTGTAATTAATCCCGATGCATTTTCTGTGTTTCATCAACACTCTGATAGTCCACAGATTATAGAATGCTACGAGATGTGCATCGGAAACTACTACTGGTCTTCCCATTAACGATCAAAGCGTACACTGTTTCAGACATTACTCCCATGCAGGAAAGTGCGGATGGTGACCGTTGTATTCAATCCCGATGCAATTTCTGTGTTTCATCAACACTCTGATAGTCCACAGATTACAGGATGCCACCAGATGTGCATCGGAAACTACAACTGGTCTTCCAGGGAACGATCAAATCGTAAACTCCTTGAGACATTACTCCCATGGAGGAAAGTGAGCATGGTGACTGTTGTATTCAATCCCGACGCAATTTCTGTGTTTCATCAACACTCTGATAGTCCACAGATTACAGAATGCCTCCCGGTGTGCATCGGAAACTCCTACTGGTCTTCCAGGGAACGATCAAAGCGTAGACTGTTTCAGACATTACTCCCATGGAGGAAAGTGCGCATGGTGACTGTTGTATTAAATCCTGATGCTATTTCTGTGTTTCATCAACACTCTGATAGTCTACAGATTACAGAATGCCACCAGATGTGCATCGGAAACTACTACTGGTCTTCCAGGGAACGATCAAACCATAGACTGTTTGAGACATTCCTCCCGTGGAGGAAAGTGCGCATGGTGACTGTTGCATTCATTATCGATGCAATTTCTGTGTTTCATCAACACTCTGATAGTCCACAGATTACAGAATGCCACGAGATGTGCATCGGAAACTACTACTGGTCTTCCAGGGAACGATCAAAGCATAGACTGTTTGAGAATTACTCCCTTGGAGGAAAGTGCGCATGGTGAATGTTGTTTTCAATCCCGATGCAATTTCTGTGTTTCATCAACACTCTGATAGTCCACAGATTACAGAAAGCCTCCAGATGTGCCTCGGACACTACTACTGGTCTTCCAGGGAATGATCAAAGCGTAGACTGTAAGAGACATGACTCCCATGGAGGAAAGTGCGCATGGTAAATGTTGAATTCAATCCCGATGCAATTTCTGTGTTTCATCAACACTCTGATAGTATACAGATTACAGAATGCCTCCAGATGTGCATCGGAAACTACAACTGGTCTTCCAGGGAACGATCAAATCGTAAACTCCTTGAGACATTACTCCCAGGGAGGAAAGTGCGCATGGTGACTGTTGTATTCAATCCCGATGCAATTTCTGTGTTTCATCAACACTCTGATAGTCCACAGATTACGGAAAGCCTCCAGATGTACATCGGAAACTACTACTGGTCATCCAGGGAACGATCAAAGCGTAGACTGTTAGAGACATTACTCCCATGGAGTAAAGTGCGCATGGTGACTGTTGTATTCAATCCCGATGCAATTTCTGTGTTTCATAAACACTCTGATAGTTCACAGACTACAGAATGCTTCCAGATGCGCAATTAAAACTACTTCTTGTCTTCCAGGGAACGATCAAAGCGTAGACTGTTTAAGACGTTACTACCATGGAGGAAACTGCGCATGGAGACTGTTGTATTCGATCCCGATGCAATTTCTGTGTTTCATCAACACTCTGATAGTCCACAGATTACAGAATGCCTCCAGATGTGCATCGGAAACTACTACTGGTCTTTCAGGGAACGATCAGAGCGTAAACTCTTTCAGACATTACTCCCATGGAGGAAAGTGCGCATGGTAACTGTTGTAATTAATCCCGATGCATTTTCTGTGTTTCATCAACACTCTGATAGTCCACAGATTATAGAATGCCACGAGATGTGCATCGGAAACTACTACTGGTCTTCCCATTAACGATCAAAGCGTACACTGTTTCAGACATTACTCCCATGCAGGAAAGTGCGGATGGTGACCGTTGTATTCAATCCCGATGCAATTTCTGTGTTTCATCAACACTCTGATAGTCCACAGATTACAGGATGCCACCAGATGTGCATCGGAAACGACTACTGGTCTTCCAGGGAACGATCAAATCGTAGACTGTTTGAGAAATACTCCCATGGAGGAAAGTGCGCATGGTAACTGTTGTATTCAATCTCGATGCAATTTCTTTGTTTCATCAACACCCTGATAGTCCACAGATTACAGAAAGCCTCCAGATGTGCATCGGAAACTTCTACTGGTCTTCCTGGGAACGATCAAAGCGTAGACTGTTAGAGACATTAGTCCCATGGAGGAAGGTGCGCATGGTGACTGTTGTATTCAATCCCGATGAAATTTCTGTGTTTCATCAACACTCAGATAGTCCACAGAATGCAGAATGCCTCCAGATATGCATCGGAAACTACTACTGGTCTTCCAGGGAACGATCAAAGCGTAGACTGTTTGGGACATTACTCCCATGGAGGAAAGTGCTCATGGTGACTGTTGTATTCAATCCCGATGCAATTTCTGTATTTCATCAACACTCTGATAGTCCACAGATTACAGAATGCCTCCAGATGTGCATCGGAAACTACTACTGGTCTTTCAGGGAACGATCAAAGCGTAAACTCTTTGAGACATTACTCCCATGGAGGAAAGTGCGCATGGTAACTCTTGTAATTAATCCCGATGCATTTTCTGTGTTTCATCAACACTCTGATAGTCCACAGATAATAGAATGACACGAGATGTGCATCGGAAACTACAACTGGTCTTCCCATTAACGATCAAAGCGTACACTGTTTCAGACATTACTCCCATGCAGGAAAGTGCGGATGGTGACCGTTGTATTCAATCCCGATGCAATTTCTGTGTTTCATCAACACTCTGATAGTCCACAGATTACAGAATGCCCCCAGATGTGCATCGGAAACTACAACTGGTCTTCCAGGGATCGATCAAACCGTAAACTCCTTGGGACATTACTCCCATGGACGAAAGTGCGCATGGTGACTGTTGTATTCAATCCCGACGCAATTTCTATGTTTCATCAACACTCTGATAGTCCACAGATTACAGAATGCCTCCCGGTGTGCATCGGAAACTCCTACTGGTCTTCCAGGGAACGATCAAAGCGTAGACTGTTTCAGACATTACTCCCATGGAGGAAAGTGCGCATGGTGACTGTTGTATTAAATCCTGATGCTATTTCTGTGTTTCATCAACACTCTGATAGTCTACAGATTACAGAATGCCACCAGATGTGCATCGGAAACTACTACTGGTCTTCCAGGGAACGATCAAACCATAGACTGTTTGAGACATTACTCCCGTGGAGGAAAGTGCGCATGGTGACTGTTGCATTCATTATCGATGCAATTTCTGTGTTTCATCAACACTCTGATAGTCCACAGATTACAGAATGCCACGAGATGTGCATCGGAAACTACTACTGGTCTTCCAGGGAACGATCAAAGCATAGACTGTTTGAGAATTACTCCCTTGGAGGAAAGTGCGCATGGTGAATGTTGTTTTCAATCCCGATGCAATTTCTGTGTTTCATCAACACTCTGATAGTCCACAGATTACAGAAAGCCTCCAGATGTGCCTCGGACACTACTACTGGTCTTCCAGGGAATGATCAAAGCGTAGACTGTAAGAGACATGACTCCCATGGAGGAAAGTGCGCATGGTAAATGTTGAATTCAATCCCGATGCAATTTCTGTGTTTCATCAACACTCTGATAGTATACAGATTACAGAATGCCTCCAGATGTGCATCGGAAACTACAACTGGTCTTCCAGGGAACGATCAAACGGTAAACTCCTTGAGACATTACTCCCAGGGAGGAAAGTGCGCATGGTGACTGTTGTATTCAATCCCGATGCAATTTCTGTCTTTCATCAACACTCTGATAGTCCACAGATTACGGAAAGCCTCCAGATGTACATCGGAAACTACTACTGGTCATCCAGGGAACGATCAAAGCGTAGACTGTTAGAGACATTACTCCCATGGAGTAAAGTGCGCATGGTGACTGTTGTATTCAATCCCGATGCAATTTCTGTGTTTCATAAACACTCTGATAGTTCACAGACTACAGAATGCTTCCAGATGTGCAATTAAAACTACTTCTGGTCTTCCAGGGAACGATCAAAGCGTAGACTGTTTAAGACGTTACTACCATGGAGGAAACTGCGCATGGAGACTGTTGTATTCGATCCCGATGCAATTTCTGTGTTTCATCAACACTCTGATAGTCCACAGATTACAGAATGCCTCCAGATGTGCATCGGAAACTACTACTGGTCTTTCAGGGAACGATCAGAGCGTAAACTCTTTGAGAGATTACTCCCATGGAGGAAAGTGCGCATGGTAACTGTTGTAATTAATCCCGATGCATTTTCTGTGTTTCATCAACACTCTGATAGTCCACAGATTATAGAATGCCACGAGATGTGCATCGGAAACTACTACTGGTCTTCCCATTAACGATCAAAGCGTACACTGTTTCAGACATTACTCCCATGCAGGAAAGTGCGGATGGTGACCGTTGTATTCAATCCCGATGCAATTTCTGTGTTTCATCAACACTCTGATAGTCCACAGATTACAGGATGCCACCAGATGTGCATCGGAAACGACTACTGGTCTTCCAGGGAACGATCAAATCGTAGACTGTTTGAGAAATACTCCCATGGAGGAAAGTGCGCATGGTAACTGTTGTATTCAATCTCGATGCAATTTCTTTGTTTCATCAACACCCTGATAGTCCACAGATTACAGAAAGCCTCCAGATGTGCATCGGAAACTTCTACTGGTCTTCCTGGGAATGATCAAAGCGTAGACTGTTAGAGACATTAGTCCCATGGAGGAAGGTGCGCATGGTGACTGTTGTATACAATCCCGATGAAATTTCTGTGTTTCATCAACACTCAGATAGTCCACAGAATGCAGAATGCCTCCAGATATGCATCGGAAACTACTACTGGTCTTCCAGGGAACGATCAAAGCGTAGACTGTTTGGGACATTACTCCCATGGAGGAAAGTGCTCATGGTGAGTGTTGTATTCAATCCCGATGCAATTTCTGTATTTCATCAACACTCTGATAGTCCACAGATTACAGAATGCCTCCAGATGTGCATCGGAAAATACTACTGGTCTTTCAGGGAACGATCAAAGCGTAAACTCTTTGAGACATTACTCCCATGGAGGAAAGTGCGCATGGTAACTGTTGTAATTAATCCCGATGCATTTTCTGTGTTTCATCAACACTCTGATAGTCCACAGATTATAGAATGACACGAGATGTGCATCGGAAACTACAACTGGTCTTCCCATTAACGATCAAAGCGTACACTGTTTCAGACATTACTCCCATGCAGGAAAGTGCGGATGGTGACCGTTGTATTCAATCCCGATGCAATTTCTGTGTTTCATCAACACTCTGATAGTCCACAGATTACAGAATGCCACCAGATGTGCATCGGAAACTACAACTGGTCTTCCAGGGATCGATCAAACCGTAAACTCCTTGAGACATTACTCCCATGGACGAAAGTGCGCATGGTGACTGTTGTATTCAATCCCGACGCAATTTCTATGTTTCATCAACACTCTGATAGTCCACAGATTACACAATGCCTCCCGATGTGCATCAGAAGCTACTCCTGGTCTTCCAGGGAACGATCAAAGCGTAAACTGTTTAGGACATTACTCCCATGGAGGAAAGTGCGCATGGTGACTGTTGTATTCAATCCCGATGAAATTTCTGTGTTTCATCAACACTCAGATAGTCCGCAGAATACAGAATGCCTCCAGATATGCATCGGAAACTACTACTGGTCTTCCAGGGAACGATCAAAGCGTAGACTGTTTGGGACATTACTCCCATGGAGGAAAGTGCGCATGGTGACTGTTGTATTCAATCCCGATGCAATTTCTGTGTCTCATCAACACTCTGATAGTCCACAGATTAAAGAATGCCACGAGATGTGCATCGGAAACTACTACTGGTCTTCCAGGGAATGATCAAATCGTAGACTGTTTGGGAATTACTCCAACGGAGGAAAGTGCGCATGGTAACTGTTGTATTCAATCCCGATGCAATTTCTGTGTATCATCAACACTTTGATAGTCCACAGATTACAGAAAGCCTCCAGATGTTCATCGGAAACTACTACTGGTTTTCCAGGGAACAATCAAATCGTAGACTGTGAGAGACATTACTCCCATGGAGGAAAGTGCGCATGGTAACTGTTGTATTCAATCCCGATGCATTATCTGTGTTTCATCAACACTCTGATACTCCACAGATTACAGAATGCCTCCAGATTTGCATCGAAAACTACTACTGGTCTTCCAGGGAACGATCAAAGCGTAGACTGTTCGAGACATTACTTTTATGGAGGAATGTGCTCATGGTGATTGTTGTATTCAATCCCGATGCAATTTCTATGTTTCATCAACACTCTGATAGTCCACAGATTACAGAATGCCTCCAGATGTGGATCGGAAACTGCTACTGGTCTTCCAGGGAACGATCAAAGCGTAAACTCTATGAAACATTATTCCCGTGGAGGAAAGTGCGCATGGTGACTGTTGTATTCAATCCCGATGCAATTTCTGTGTTTCATCAACACTCTGATAGTCCACAGATTACAGAATGCCTCCCGGTGTGCATCGGAAACTCCTACTGGTCTTCCATTGAACGATCAAAGCGTAGACTGTTTGGGACATTACTCCCATGGAGGAAAGTGGGCATGGTGACTGTTGTATTCAATCCCGATGCAATATCTGTGTTTCATCAACAGTCTGATACTCCACTGATTACAGAATGCCTCCAGATTTGCATCGGAAACTACTACTGGTCTTACAGGGAACGATCAAAGCGTAGACTGTTTGAGACAATACTTTTATGGAGGAATGTGCTCATGGTGATTGTTGTATTCAATCCCGATGCAGTTTCTATGTTTCATCAACACTCTGATAGTCCACAGATTACAGAATGCCTCCAGATGTGCATCGGAAACTGCTACTGGTCTTCCAGGGAACGATCAAAGCGTAGACTGTTTCAGACATTACTCCCATGGAGGAAAGTGCGCATGGTGACTGTTGTATTAAATCCTGATGCTATTTCGGTTTTTCATCAACACCCTGATAGTCCACAGATTACACAATGCCTCCCGATGTGCATCAGAAGCTACTCCTGGTCTTCCAGGGACCGATCAAAGCGTAAACTGTTTAGGACATTACTCCCATGGAGGAAAGTGCGCATGGTGACTGTTGTATTCAATCCCGATGAAATTTCTGTGTTTCATCAACACTCAGATAGTCCGCAGAATACAGAATGCCTCCAGATATGCATCAGAAACTACTACTGGTCTTCCAGGGAACGATCAAAGCGTATACTGTTTGGGACATTACTCCCATGGAGGAAAGTGCGCATGGTGACTGTTGTATTCAATCCCGATGCAATTTCTGTGTCTCATCAACACTCTGATAGTCCACAGATTAAAGAATGCCACGAGATGTGCATCGGAAACTACTACTGGTCTTCCAGGGAATGATCAAATCGTAGACTGTTTGAGAATTACTCCCACGGAGGAAAGTGCGCATGGTAACTGTTGTATTCAATCCCGATGCAATTTCTGTGTATCATCAACACTTTGATAGTCCACAGATTACAGAAAGCTTCCAGATGTTCATCGGAAACTACTACTGGTCTTCCATGGAACAATCAAATCGTAGACTGTGAGAGACATTACTCCCATGGAGGAAAGTGCGCATGGTAACTGTTGTATTCAATCCCGATGCAATATCTGTGTTTCATCAACACTCTGATACTCCACAGATTTCAGAATGCCTCCAGATTTGCATCGAAAACTACTACTGGTCTTCCAGGGAACGATCAAAGCGTAGACTGTTCGAGACATTACTTTTATGGAGGAATGTGCTCATGGTGATTGTTGTATTCAATCCCGATGCAATTTCTATGTTTCATCAACACTCTGATAGTCCACAGATTACAGAATGCCTCCAGATGTGGATCGGAAACTGCTACTGGTCTTCCAGGGAACGATCAAAGCGTAAACTCTATGAAACATTATTCCCGTGGAGGAAAGTGCGCATGGTGACTGTTGTATTCAATCCCGATGTAATTTCTGTGTTTCATCAACACTCTGATAGTCCACAGATTACAGAATGCCTCCCGGTGTGCATCGGAAACTCCTACTGGTCTTCCATTGAACGATCAAAGCGTAGACTGTTTGGGACATTACTCCCATGGAGGAAAGTGCGCATGGTGACCGTTGTATTCAATCCAGATGCAATATCTGTGTTTCATCAACAGTCTGATACTCCACAGATTACAGAATGCCTCCAGATGTGCATTGGCAACTACAACTGGTCTTCCAGGGAACGATCAAATCGTAAACTCCTTGAGACATTACTCCCATGGAGGAAAGTGCGCATGGTGACTGTTGTATTCAATCCCGATGCAATTTCTGTGTTTCATCAACACTCTGATAGTCCACAGATTACGGAAAGCCTCCAGATGTACATCGGAAACTACTACTGGTCTTCCAGGGAACGATCAGAGCGTAGACTGTTAGAGACATTACTCCCATGGAGTAAAGTGCGCATGGTGACTGTTGTATTCAATCCCGATGCAATTTCTGTGTTTCATAAACACTCTGATAGTCCACAGACTACAGAATGCTTCCAGATGTGCAATTGAAACTACTTCTGGTCTTCCAGGGAACGATCAAAGCGTAGACTGTTTAAGACGTTACTCCCATGGAGGAAACTGCGCATGGAGACTGTTGTATTCAATCCCGCTGCAATTTCTGTGTTTCATCAACACTCTGATAGTCCACAGATTACAGAATGCCTCCAGATGTGCATCGGAAACGACTACTGGTCTTCCAGGGAATGATCAAATCGTAGACTGTTTGGGAATTACTCCAACGGAGGAAAGTGCGCATGGTAACTGTTGTATTCAATCCCGATGCAATTTCTGTGTATCATCAACACTTTGATAGTCCACAGATTACAGAAAGCCTCCAGATGTTCATCGGAAACTACTACTGGTTTTCCAGGGAACAATCAAATCGTAGACTGTGAGAGACATTACTCCCATGGAGGAAAGTGCGCATGGTAACTGTTGTATTCAATCCCGATGCATTATCTGTGTTTCATCAACACTCTGATACTCCACAGATTACAGAATGCCTCCAGATTTGCATCGAAAACTACTACTGGTCTTCCAGGGAACGATCAAAGCGTAGACTGTTCGAGACATTACTTTTATGGAGGAATGTGCTCATGGTGATTGTTGTATTCAATCCCGATGCAATTTCTATGTTTCATCAACACTCTGATAGTCCACAGATTACAGAATGCCTCCAGATGTGGATCGGAAACTGCTACTGGTCTTCCAGGGAACGATCAAAGCGTAAACTCTATGAAACATTATTCCCGTGGAGGAAAGTGCGCATGGTGACTGTTGTATTCAATCCCGATGCAATTTCTGTGTTTCATCAACACTCTGATAGTCCACAGATTACAGAATGCCTCCCGGTGTGCATCGGAAACTCCTACTGGTCTTCCATTGAACGATCAAAGCGTAGACTGTTTGGGACATTACTCCCATGGAGGAAAGTGGGCATGGTGACTGTTGTATTCAATCCCGATGCAATATCTGTGTTTCATCAACAGTCTGATACTCCACTGATTACAGAATGCCTCCAGATTTGCATCGGAAACTACTACTGGTCTTACAGGGAACGATCAAAGCGTAGACTGTTTGAGACATTACTTTTATGGAGGAATGTGCTCATGGTGATTGTTGTATTCAATCCCGATGCAGTTTCTATGTTTCATCAACACTCTGATAGTCCACAGATTACAGAATGCCTCCAGATGTGCATCGGAAACTGCTACTGGTCTTCCAGGGAACGATCAAAGCGTAGACTGTTTCAGACATTACTCCCATGGAGGAAAGTGCGCATGGTGACTGTTGTATTAAATCCTGATGCTATTTCGGTTTTTCATCAACACCCTGATAGTCCACAGATTACACAATGCCTCCCGATGTGCATCAGAAGCTACTCCTGGTCTTCCAGGGACCGATCAAAGCGTAAACTGTTTAGGACATTACTCCCATGGAGGAAAGTGCGCATGGTGACTGTTGTATTCAATCCCGATGAAATTTCTGTGTTTCATCAACACTCAGATAGTCCGCAGAATACAGAATGCCTCCAGATATGCATCAGAAACTACTACTGGTCTTCCAGGGAACGATCAAAGCGTATACTGTTTGGGACATTACTCCCATGGAGGAAAGTGCGCATGGTGACTGTTGTATTCAATCCCGATGCAATTTCTGTGTCTCATCAACACTCTGATAGTCCACAGATTAAAGAATGCCACGAGATGTGCATCGGAAACTACTACTGGTCTTCCAGGGAATGATCAAATCGTAGACTGTTTGAGAATTACTCCCACGGAGGAAAGTGCGCATGGTAACTGTTGTATTCAATCCCGATGCAATTTCTGTGTATCATCAACACTTTGATAGTCCACAGATTACAGAAAGCTTCCAGATGTTCATCGGAAACTACTACTGGTCTTCCATGGAACAATCAAATCGTAGACTGTGAGAGACATTACTCCCATGGAGGAAAGTGCGCATGGTAACTGTTGTATTCAATCCCGATGCAATATCTGTGTTTCATCAACACTCTGATACTCCACAGATTTCAGAATGCCTCCAGATTTGCATCGAAAACTACTACTGGTCTTCCAGGGAACGATCAAAGCGTAGACTGTTCGAGACATTACTTTTATGGAGGAATGTGCTCATGGTGATTGTTGTATTCAATCCCGATGCAATTTCTATGTTTCATCAACACTCTGATAGTCCACAGATTACAGAATGCCTCCAGATGTGGATCGGAAACTGCTACTGGTCTTCCAGGGAACGATCAAAGCGTAAACTCTATGAAACATTATTCCCGTGGAGGAAAGTGCGCATGGTGACTGTTGTATTCAATCCCGATGTAATTTCTGTGTTTCATCAACACTCTGATAGTCCACAGATTACAGAATGCCTCCCGGTGTGCATCGGAAACTCCTACTGGTCTTCCATTGAACGATCAAAGCGTAGACTGTTTGGGACATTACTCCCATGGAGGAAAGTGCGCATGGTGACCGTTGTATTCAATCCAGATGCAATATCTGTGTTTCATCAACAGTCTGATACTCCACAGATTACAGAATGCCTCCAGATGTGCATTGGCAACTACAACTGGTCTTCCAGGGAACGATCAAATCGTAAACTCCTTGAGACATTACTCCCATGGAGGAAAGTGCGCATGGTGACTGTTGTATTCAATCCCGATGCAATTTCTGTGTTTCATCAACACTCTGATAGTCCACAGATTACGGAAAGCCTCCAGATGTACATCGGAAACTACTACTGGTCTTCCAGGGAACGATCAGAGCGTAGACTGTTAGAGACATTACTCCCATGGAGTAAAGTGCGCATGGTGACTGTTGTATTCAATCCCGATGCAATTTCTGTGTTTCATAAACACTCTGATAGTCCACAGACTACAGAATGCTTCCAGATGTGCAATTGAAACTACTTCTGGTCTTCCAGGGAACGATCAAAGCGTAGACTGTTTAAGACGTTACTCCCATGGAGGAAACTGCGCATGGCGACTGTTGTATTCAATCCCGCTGCAATTTCTGTGTTTCATCAACACTCTGATAGTCCACAGATTACAGAATGCCTCCAGATGTGCATCGGAAACTACTACTGGTCTATCAGGGAACGATCAAAGCGTAAACTCTTGGAGACATTACTCCCATGGAAGAAAGTGCGCATGGTAACTGTTGTAATTAATCCCGATGCATTTTCTGTGTTTCATCAACACTCTGATAGTCCACAGATTATAGAATGCCACGAGATGTGCATCGGAAACTACTACTGGTCTTCCCATTAACGATCAAAACGTACACTATTTCAGACATTACTCCCATGCAGGAAAGTGCGGATGGTGACCGTTGTATTCAATCCCGATGCAATTTCTGTGTTTCATCAACACTCTGATAGTCCACAGATTACAGGATGCCACCAGATGTGCATCGGAAACGACTACTGGTCTTCCAGGGAACGATCAAATCGTAGACTGTTTGAGAAATACTCCCATGGAGGAAAGTGCGCATGGTAACTGTTGTATTCAATCTCGATGCAATTTCTTTGTTTCATCAACACCCTGATAGTCCACAGATTACAGAAAGCCTCCAGATGTGCATCGGAAACTACTACTGGTCTTTCAGGGAACGATCAAAGCGTAAACTCTTTGAGACATTACTCTCATGGAGGAAAGTGCGCATGGTAACTGTTGTAATTAATCCCGATGCATTTTCTGTGTTTCATCAACACTCTGATAGTCCACAGACTATAGAATGCCACGAGATGTGCATCGGAAACTACTACTGGTCTTCCCATTAACGATCAAAGCGTACACTGTTTCAGACATTACTCCCATGCAGGAAAGTGCGGATGGTGACCGTTGTATTCAATCCCGATGCAATTTCTGTGTTTCATCAACACTCTGATAGTCCACAGATTACAGGATGCCACCAGATGTGCATCGGAAACTACAACTGGTCTTCCAGGGAACGATCAAATCGTAAACTCCTTGAGACATTACTCCCATGGAGGAAAGTGCGGATGGTGACTGTTGTATTCAATCCCGACGCAATTTCTGTGTTTCATCAACACTCTGATAGTCCACAGATTACAGAATGCCACCAGATGTGCATCGGAAACGACTACTGGTCTTCCAGGGAACGATCAAATCGTAGACTGTTTGAGAAATACTCCCATGGAGGAAAGTGCGCATGGTAACTGTTGTATTCAATCTCGATGCAATTTCTTTGTTTCATCAACACCCTGATAGTCCACAGATTACAGAAAGCCTCCAGATGTGCATCGGAAACTACTACTGGTCTTTCAGGGAACGATCAAAGCGTAAACTCTTTGAGACATTACTCTCATGGAGGAAAGTGCGCATGGTAACTGTTGTAATTAATCCCGATGCATTTTCTGTGTTTCATCAACACTCTGATAGTCCACAGACTATAGAATGCCACGAGATGTGCATCGGAAACTACTACTGGTCTTCCCATTAACGATCAAAGCGTACACTGTTTCAGACATTACTCCCATGCAGGAAAGTGCGGATGGTGACCGTTGTATTCAATCCCGATGCAATTTCTGTGTTTCATCAACACTCTGATAGTCCACAGATTACAGGATGCCACCAGATGTGCATCGGAAACTACAACTGGTCTTCCAGGGAACGATCAAATCGTAAACTCCTTGAGACATTACTCCCATGGAGGAAAGTGCGCATGGTGACTGTTGTATTCAATCCCGACGCAATTTCTGTGTTTCATCAACACTCTGATAGTCCACAGATTACAGAATGCCTCCCGATGTGCATCAGAAGCTTCTCCTGGTCTTCCAGGGAACGATCAAAGCGTAAACTGTTTAGGACATTACTCCCATGGAGGAAAGTGCGCATGGTGACTGTTGATTTCAATCCCGATGAAATTTCTGTGTTTCATCAACACTCAGATAGTCCGCAGAATACAGAATGCCTCCAGATATGCATCGGAAACTACTACTTGTCTTCCAGGGAACGATCAAAGCGTAGACTGTTTGGGACATTACTCCCATGGAGGAAAGTGCGCATGGTGACTGTTGTATTCAATCCCGATGCAATTTCTGTGTCTCATCAACACTCTGATAGTCCACAGATTACAGAATGCCACGAGATGTGCATCGGAAACTACTACTGGTCTTCCAGGGATTGATCAAAGCGTAGACTGTTCGAGACATTACTTTTATGGAGGAATGTGCTCATGGTGATTGTTGTATTCAATCCCGATGCAATTTCTATGTTTCATCAACACTCTGATAGTCCACAGATTACAGAATCCCTCCAGATGTGGATCGGAAACTGCTACTGGTCTTCCAGGGAACGATCAAAGCGTAAACTCTATGAAACATTATTCCCGTGGAGGAAAGTGCGCATGGTGACTGTTGTATTCAATCCCGATGCAATTTCTGTGTTTCATCAACACTCTGATAGTCCACAGATTACAGAATGCCTCCCGGTGTGCATCGGAAACTCCTACTGGTCTTCCATTGAACGATCAAAGCGTAGACTGTTTGGGACATTACTCCCATGGAGGAAAGTGGGCATGGTGACTGTTGTATTCAATCCCGATGCAATATCTGTGTTTCATCAACAGTCTGATACTCCACTGATTACAGAATGCCTCCAGATTTGCATCGGAAACTACTACTGGTCTTACAGGGAACGATCAAAGCGTAGACTGTTTGAGACATTACTTTTATGGAGGAATGTGCTCATGGTGATTGTTGTATTCAATCCCGATGCAGTTTCTATGTTTCATCAACACTCTGATAGTCCACAGATTACAGAATGCCTCCAGATGTGCATCGGAAACTGCTACTGGTCTTCCAGGGAACGATCAAAGCGTAGACTGTTTCAGACATTACTCCCATGGAGGAAAGTGCGCATGGTGACTGTTGTATTAAATCCTGATGCTATTTCGGTTTTTCATCAACACCCTGATAGTCCACAGATTACACAATGCCTCCCGATGTGCATCAGAAGCTACTCCTGGTCTTCCAGGGACCGATCAAAGCGTAAACTGTTTAGGACATTACTCCCATGGAGGAAAGTGCGCATGGTGACTGTTGTATTCAATCCCGATGAAATTTCTGTGTTTCATCAACACTCAGATAGTCCGCAGAATACAGAATGCCTCCAGATATGCATCAGAAACTACTACTGGTCTTCCAGGGAACGATCAAAGCGTATACTGTTTGGGACATTACTCCCATGGAGGAAAGTGCGCATGGTGACTGTTGTATTCAATCCCGATGCAATTTCTGTGTCTCATCAACACTCTGATAGTCCACAGATTAAAGAATGCCACGAGATGTGCATCGGAAACTACTACTGGTCTTCCAGGGAATGATCAAATCGTAGACTGTTTGAGAATTACTCCCACGGAGGAAAGTGCGCATGGTAACTGTTGTATTCAATCCCGATGCAATTTCTGTGTATCATCAACACTTTGATAGTCCACAGATTACAGAAAGCTTCCAGATGTTCATCGGAAACTACTACTGGTCTTCCATGGAACAATCAAATCGTAGACTGTGAGAGACATTACTCCCATGGAGGAAAGTGCGCATGGTAACTGTTGTATTCAATCCCGATGCAATATCTGTGTTTCATCAACACTCTGATACTCCACAGATTTCAGAATGCCTCCAGATTTGCATCGAAAACTACTACTGGTCTTCCAGGGAACGATCAAAGCGTAGACTGTTCGAGACATTACTTTTATGGAGGAATGTGCTCATGGTGATTGTTGTATTCAATCCCGATGCAATTTCTATGTTTCATCAACACTCTGATAGTCCACAGATTACAGAATGCCTCCAGATGTGGATCGGAAACTGCTACTGGTCTTCCAGGGAACGATCAAAGCGTAAACTCTATGAAACATTATTCCCGTGGAGGAAAGTGCGCATGGTGACTGTTGTATTCAATCCCGATGTAATTTCTGTGTTTCATCAACACTCTGATAGTCCACAGATTACAGAATGCCTCCCGGTGTGCATCGGAAACTCCTACTGGTCTTCCATTGAACGATCAAAGCGTAGACTGTTTGGGACATTACTCCCATGGAGGAAAGTGCGCATGGTGACCGTTGTATTCAATCCAGATGCAATATCTGTGTTTCATCAACAGTCTGATACTCCACAGATTACAGAATGCCTCCAGATTTGCATCGGAAACTACTACTGGTCTTCCAGGGAACGGTCAAACCGTAGACTGTTTGAGACATACCTCCCGTGGAGGAAAGTGCGCATGGTGACTGTTGCATTCATTATCGATGCAATTTCTGTGTTTCATCAACACTCTGATAGTCCACAGATTACAGAATGCCACGAGATGTGCATCGGAAACTACTACTGGTCTTCCAGGGAACGATCAAACCATAGACTGTTTGAGAATTACTCCCTTGGAGGAAAGTGCGCATGGTGAATGTTGTTTTCAATCCCGATGCAATTTCTGTGTTTCATCAACACCCTGATAGTCCACAGATTACAGAATGCCTCCAGATGTGCATTGGCAACTACAACTGGTCTTCCAGGGAACGATCAAATCGTAAACTCCTTGAGACATTACTCCCATGGAGGAAAGTGCGCATGGTGACTGTTGTATTCAATCCCGATGCAATTTCTGTGTTTCATCAACACTCTGATAGTCCACAGATTACGGAAAGCCTCCAGATGTACATCGGAAACTACTACTGGTCTTCCAGGGAACGATCAGAGCGTAGACTGTTAGAGACATTACTCCCATGGAGTAAAGTGCGCATGGTGACTGTTGTATTCAATCCCGATGCAATTTCTGTGTTTCATAAACACTCTGATAGTCCACAGACTACAGAATGCTTCCAGATGTGCAATTGAAACTACTTCTGGTCTTCCAGGGAACGATCAAAGCGTAGACTGTTTAAGACGTTACTCCCATGGAGGAAACTGCGCATGGAGACTGTTGTATTCAATCCCGCTGCAATTTCTGTGTTTCATCAACACTCTGATAGTCCACAGATTACAGAATGCCTCCAGATGTGCATCGGAAACTACTACTGGTCTATCAGGGAACGATCAAAGCGTAAACTCTTGGAGACATTACTCCCATGGAAGAAAGTGCGCATGGTAACTGTTGTAATTAATCCCGATGCATTTTCTGTGTTTCATCAACACTCTGATAGTCCACAGATTATAGAATGCCACGAGATGTGCATCGGAAACTACTACTGGTCTTCCCATTAACGATCAAAACGTACACTATTTCAGACATTACTCCCATGCAGGAAAGTGCGGATGGTGACCGTTGTATTCAATCCCGATGCAATTTCTGTGTTTCATCAACACTCTGATAGTCCACAGATTACAGGATGCCACCAGATGTGCATCGGAAACGACTACTGGTCTTCCAGGGAACGATCAAATCGTAGACTGTTTGAGAAATACTCCCATGGAGGAAAGTGCGCATGGTAACTGTTGTATTCAATCTCGATGCAATTTCTTTGTTTCATCAACACCCTGATAGTCCACAGATTACAGAAAGCCTCCAGATGTGCATCGGAAACTACTACTGGTCTTTCAGGGAACGATCAAAGCGTAAACTCTTTGAGACATTACTCTCATGGAGGAAAGTGCGCATGGTAACTGTTGTAATTAATCCCGATGCATTTTCTGTGTTTCATCAACACTCTGATAGTCCACAGACTATAGAATGCCACGAGATGTGCATCGGAAACTACTACTGGTCTTCCCATTAACGATCAAAGCGTACACTGTTTCAGACATTACTCCCATGCAGGAAAGTGCGGATGGTGACCGTTGTATTCAATCCCGATGCAATTTCTGTGTTTCATCAACACTCTGATAGTCCACAGATTACAGGATGCCACCAGATGTGCATCGGAAACTACAACTGGTCTTCCAGGGAACGATCAAATCGTAAACTCCTTGAGACATTACTCCCATGGAGGAAAGTGCGGATGGTGACTGTTGTATTCAATCCCGACGCAATTTCTGTGTTTCATCAACACTCTGATAGTCCACAGATTACAGAATGCCACCAGATGTGCATCGGAAACGACTACTGGTCTTCCAGGGAACGATCAAATCATAGACTGTTTGAGAAATACTCCCATGGAGGAAAGTGCGCATGGTAACTGTTGTATTCAATCTCGATGCAATTTCTTTGTTTCATCAACACCCTGATAGTCCACAGATTACAGAAAGCCTCCAGATGTGCATCGGAAACTACTACTGGTCTTTCAGGGAACGATCAAAGCGTAAACTCTTTGAGACATTACTCTCATGGAGGAAAGTGCGCATGGTAACTGTTGTAATTAATCCCGATGCATTTTCTGTGTTTCATCAACACTCTGATAGTCCACAGACTATAGAATGCCACGAGATGTGCATCGGAAACTACTACTGGTCTTCCCATTAACGATCAAAGCGTACACTGTTTCAGACATTACTCCCATGCAGGAAAGTGCGGATGGTGACCGTTGTATTCAATCCCGATGCAATTTCTGTGTTTCATCAACACTCTGATAGTCCACAGATTACAGGATGCCACCAGATGTGCATCGGAAACTACAACTGGTCTTCCAGGGAACGATCAAATCGTAAACTCCTTGAGACATTACTCCCATGGAGGAAAGTGCGCATGGTGACTGTTGTATTCAATCCCGACGCAATTTCTGTGTTTCATCAACACTCTGATAGTCCACAGATTACAGAATGCCTCCCGATGTGCATCAGAAGCTTCTCCTGGTCTTCCAGGGAACGATCAAAGCGTAAACTGTTTAGGACATTACTCCCATGGAGGAAAGTGCGCATGGTGACTGTTGATTTCAATCCCGATGAAATTTCTGTGTTTCATCAACACTCAGATAGTCCGCAGAATACAGAATGCCTCCAGATATGCATCGGAAACTACTACTTGTCTTCCAGGGAACGATCAAAGCGTAGACTGTTTGGGACATTACTCCCATGGAGGAAAGTGCGCATGGTGACTGTTGTATTCAATCCCGATGCAATTTCTGTGTCTCATCAACACTCTGATAGTCCACAGATTACAGAATGCCACGAGATGTGCATCGGAAACTACTACTGGTCTTCCAGGGATTGATCAAATCGTAGACTGTTTGAGAATTACTCCCACGGAGGAAAGTGCGCATGGTAACTGTTGTATTCAATCCCGATGCAATTTCTGTGTATCATCAACACTTTGATAGTCCACAGATTACAGAAAGCCTCCAGATGTTCATCGGAAACTACTACTGGTCTTCCAGGGAACAATCAAATCGTAGACTGTGAGAGACATTACTCCCATGGAGGAAAGTGCGCATGGTAACTGTTGTATTCAATCCCGATGCAATATCTGTGTTTCATCAACACTCTGATACTCCACAGATTACAGAATGCCTCCAGATTTGCATCGAAAACTACTACTGGTCTTCCAGGGAACGATCAAAGCGTAGACTGTTCGAGACATTACTTTTATGGAGGAATGTGCTCATGGTGATTGTTGTATTCAATCCCGATGCAATTTCTATGTTTCATCAACACTCTGATAGTCCACAGATTACAGAATGCCTCCAGATGTGGATCGGAAACTGCTACTGGTCTTCCAGGGAACGATCAAAGCGTAAACTCTATGAAACATCATTCCCGTGGAGGAAAGTGCGCATGGTGACTGTTGTATTCAATCCGGATGCAATTTCTGTGTTTCATCAACACTCTGATAGTCCACAGATTACAGAATGCCTCCCCGTGTGCATCGGAAACTCCTACTGGTCTTCCATTGAACGATCAAAAGCGTAGACTGTTTGGGACATTACTCCCATGGAGGAAAGTGCGCATGGTGACTGTTGTATTCAATCCCGATGCAATATCTGTGTTTCATCAACAGTCTGATACTCCACCGATTAGAGAATGCCTCCAGATTTGCATCGGAAACTACTACTGGTCTTCCAGGGAACGATCAAAGCGTAGACTGTTTGAGACATTACTTTTATGGAGGAATGTGCTCATGGTGATTGTTGTATTCAATCCCGATGCAATTTCTATGTTTCATCAACACTCTGATAGTCCACAGATTACAGAATGCCTCCAGATGTGCATTGGAAACTGCAACTGGTCTTCCAGGGAACGATCAAAGCGTAAACTCTATGAAACATTATTCCCATGGCGGAAAGTGAGCATGGTGACTGTTGTATTCAATCCCGATGCAATTTCTGTGTTTCATCAACACTCTGATAGTCCACAGATTACAGAATGCCTCCCGGTGTGCATCGGAAACTCCTACTGGTCTTCCAGGGAACGATCAAAGCGTAGACTGTTTCAGACATTACTCCCTTGGAGGAAAGTGCGCATGGTGACTGTTGTATTAAATCCCGATGCTATTTCTGTGTTTCATCAACACTCTGATAGTCCACAGATTACAGAATGCCACCAGATGTGCATCGGAAACTACTACTGGTCTTCCAGGGAACGATCAAACCGTAGACTGTTTGAGACATACCTCCCGTGGAGGAAAGTGCGCATGGTGACTGTTGCATTCATTATCGATGCAATTTCTGTGTTTCATCAACACTCTGATAGTCCACAGATTACAGAATGCCACGAGATGTGCATCGGAAACTACTACTGGTCTTCCAGGGAACGATCAAAGCATAGACTGTTTGAGAACTACTCCCTTGGAGGAAAGTGCGCATGGTGAATGTTGTTTTCAATCCCGATGCAATTTCTGTGTTTCATCAACACTCTGATAGTCCACAGATTACAGAAAGCCTCCAGATGTGCCTCGGAAACTACTACTGGTCTTCCAGGGAACGATCAAAGCGTAGACTGTAAGAGACATGACTCCCATGGAGGAAAGTGCGCATGGTAAATGTTGAATTCAATCCCGATGCAATTTCTGTGTTTCATCAACACTCTGATAGTCCACAGATTACAGAATGCCTCCAGATGTGCATCGGAAACTACAACTGGTCTTCCAGGGAACGATCAAATCGTAAACTCCTTGAGACATTACTCCCATGGAGGAAAGTGCGCATGATGACTGTTGTATTCAATCCCGATGCAATTTCTGTGTTTCATCAACACTCTGATAGTCCACAGATTACGGAAAGCCTCCAGATGTACATCGGAAACTACTACTGGTCTTCCAGGGAACGATCAAAGCGTAGACTGTTAGAGACATTACTCCCATGGAGTAAAGTGCGCATGGTGACTGTTGTATTCAATCCCGATGCAATTTCTGTGTTTCATAAACACTCTGATAGTCCACAGACTACAGAATGCTTCCAGATGTGCAATTGAAACTACTTCTGGTCTTCCAGGGAACGATCAAAGCGTAGACTGTTTAAGACGTTACTCCCATGGAGGAAACTGCGCATGGAGACTGTTGTATTCTATCCCGCTGCAATTTCTGTGTTTCATCAACACTCTGATAGTCCACAGATTACAGAATGCCTCCAGATGTGCATCGGAAACTACTACTGGTCTTTCAGGGAACGATCAAAGCGTAAACTCTTTGAGACATTACTCCCATGGAGGAAAGTGCGCATGGTAACTGTTGTAATTAATCCCGATGCATTTTCTGTGTTTCATCAACACTCTGATAGTCCACAGATTATAGAAAGCCACGAGATGTGCATCGGAAACTACTACTGGTCTTCCCATTAACGATCAAAGCGTACACTGTTTCAGACATTACTCCCATGCAGGAAAGTGCGGATGGTGACCGTTGTATTCAATCCCGATGCAATTTCTGTGTTTCATCAACACTCTGATAGTGCACAGATTACAGGATGCCACCAGATGTGCATCGGAAACGACTACTGGTCTTCCAGGGATCGATCAAATCGTAGACTGTTTGAGAAATACTCCCATGGAGGAAAGTGCGCATGGTAACTGTTGTATTCAATCCCGATGCAATTTCTTTGTTTCATCAACACCCTGATAGTCCACAGATTACAGAAAGCCTCCAGATGTGCATCGGAAACTACTACTGGTCTTCCAGGGAACGATCAAAGCATAGACTGTTAGAGACATTAGTCCCATGGAGGAAGGTCCGCATGGTGACTGTTGTATTCAATCCCGATGCAATTTCCGTGTTTCATCAACACTCTGATACTCCACAGATAACAGATTGCCTCCAGATGTGCATCGGAAACTACTATGGTCTTCCAGGGAACGATCAAAGCGTAGACTGTTTGAGACATTACTCCCATATAGGAAAGTGCGCATGGTGACTGTTGTATTCAATCCCGATGCAATTTCCGTGTTTCATCAACACTCTGATACTCCACAGATAACAGATTGCCTCCAGATGTGCATCGGAAACTACTATTGGTCTTCCAGGGAACGATCAAAGCGTAGACTGTTTGAGACATTACTTTTATGCAGGAATGTGCTCAGGGTGACTGTTGTATTCAATCCCGATGCAATTTCTATGTTTCATCAACACTCTGATAGTCCACAGGTTACAGAATGAGTCCAAGATGAAACTGCTACTGGCCTTCCAGGGAACGATCAAAGCGTAAACTCTATGAAACATTACTCCCATGGAGGAAAGTGCGCATCGTGACTGTTGTATTCAATCCCGATGCAATTTTTGTGTTTAATCACCACTCTGAAAGTCCACAGATTACAGAATGCCTCCCGATGTGCATCGGAAACTACTACTGGTCTTCCAGGGAACGATCAAACCGTAGACTGTTTGAGACATACCTCCCGTGGAGGAAAGTGCGCATGGCGACTGTTGTATTCATTCCCGATGCAATTTCTGTGTTTCATCAACACTCTGATAGTCCACAGATTAAAGAATGCCACGAGATGTGCATCGGAAACTACTACTGGTCTTCCAGGGAACGATCAAAGCATAGACTGTTAGAGACATTACTCCCATGGAGGAAAGTGCGCATGGTAACTGTGGTATTCAAAACCCGATGCAATTTCTGTGTTTCATCAACACTCTGATACTCCACAGATTACAGAATGCCTCCAGATGAGCATCGGACACTACTACCGGTCTTCCAGGGAACGATCAAAGCGTAGACAGTTTGAGACATTGCTTTTATGGAGGAATGTGCTCATGGTGACTGTTGTATTCAATCCCGATGCTATTTCTGTGTTTCATCAACACTCTGATAGTCCACAGATTACAGAAAGCCTCCAGATGTGCATAGGAAACTACTACTGGTCTTCCAGGGAGCGATCAAAGCTTAGACTGTTAGAGACATTACTCCCATGGAGGAAAGTGCGCATGGTAAATGTTGAATTCAATCCCGATGCTATTTCTGTGTTTCATCAACACTCTGATACTCCACAGATTACAGAATGCCTCCAGATGTGCATCGGAAACTACTACTGGTCTTCCAGGGAAGGATCAAAGCGTAGACTGTTTGAGAATTACTCCCATGGAGGAAAGTGCGCATGGTGACTGTTGTATTCAATCCCGATGCAATTTCTGTGTCTCATCAACACTCTGATAGTCCACAGATTAAAGAATGCCACGAGATGTGCATCGGAAACTACTACTGGTCTTCCAGGGAACGATCAAAGCATAGACTGTTTGAGAATTACTCACTTGGAAAAAAGTGCGCATGGTGAATGTTGTTTTCAATCCCGATGCAATTTCTGTGTTTCATCAATACTCTGATAGTCCACAGATTACAGAAAGCCTCCAGATGTGCATAGGAAACTACTACTGGTCTTCCAGGGAGCGATCAAAGCTTAGACTGTTAGAGACATTACTCCCATGGAGGAAAGTGCGCATGGTAACTGTGGTATTCAAAACCCGATGCAATTTCTGTGTTTCATCAACACTCTGATACTCCACAGATTACAGAATGCCTCCAGATGAGCATCGGACACTACTACCGGTCTTCCAGGAAACGATCAAAGCGTAGACAGTTTGAGACATTGCTTTTATGGAGGAATGTGCTCATGGTGACTGTTGTATTCAATCCCGATGCTATTTCTGTGTTTCATCAACACTCTGATAGTCCACAGATTACAGAAAGCCTCCAGATGTGCATAGGAAACTACTACTGGTCTTCCAGGGAACGATCAAAGCGTAGTCTGTTTCAGACATTACTCCCATGGAGGAAAGTGCGCATGGTGACTGTTGTATTCAATCCTGATGGCATTTCTGTGTTTCATCAACACTCTGATAGTCCACAGATTACAGAATGCCACCAGATGTGCAACGGAAACTACTACTGGCCTTCCAGGGAACGATCAAACCGTAGACTGTTTGAGACATACCTCCCGTGGAGGAAAGTGCGCATGGTGACTGTTGTATTCATTCCCTATGCAATTTCTGTGTTTCATCAACACTCTGATAGTCCACAGATTACAGAATGAATAGAGTTGTGCATCGGAAACTACTACTGGTCTTCCTGGGAACGATCAAAGCATAGACTGTTTGAGAATTACTCCCTTGGAGGAAGGTGCGCATTGTGAATGTTGTTTTCAATCCCGATGCAATTTCTGTGTTTCATCAACACTCTGATAGTCCACAGATTACAGAAAGCCTCCAGATGTGCATAGGAAACTACTACTGGTCTTCCAGGGAACGATCAAAGCGTAGACTGTTAGAGACATTACTCCCATGGAGGAAAGTGCGCATGGTAAATGTTGAATTCAATCCCGATGCAATTTCTGTGTTTCATCAACACTCTGATACTCCACAGATTACAGAATGCCTCCAGATGTGCATCGGAAACTACTACTGGTCTTCCAGGGAACGATCAATGCGTAGACTGTTTGAGACATTACTCCCATGGAGGAAAGTGCGCATGGTGACTGTTGTATTCAATCCCGAAGCAATTTCTGTGTTTCATCATCACTCTGATAGTCCACAGATCACAGAATGCCACCAAATGTGCATCGGAAACTACTACTGGTCTTCCAGGGAACGATCAAAGCGTAGACTGTTTGAGAATTACTCCCATGGAGGAAAGTGCGCATGGTGACTGTTGTATTCAATCCCGATGCAATTTCTGTGTCTCATCAACACTCTGATAGTCCACAGATTACAGAAAGCCTCCAGATGTGCATCGGAAACTACTACTTGTCTTCCGGGGAACGATCAAAGCGCAGACTGTTAGAGACATTACTCTCATGGAGGAAAGTGCGCATGGTAACTGTGGTATTCAAAACCCGATGCAATTTCTGTGTTTCATCAACACTCTGATACTCCACAGATTACAGAATACCTCCCGATGAGCATCGGAAACTACTACTGGTCTTCCAGGGAATGATCAAAGCGTAGACTGTTTAAAACCTTGCTTTGATGGAGGAATGTGCTGATGGTGACTGTTGTATTCAATCCCGATGCAATTTCTGTGCTTCATCAACACTCTGATAGTACGAAGATTACAGAATGCCTCCAGATGTGCATCTAAAACTGCTACTGATCTTCCAGGGAACGATCAAAGCGTGAACTCTTTGAAACATTACTCCCATGGAGGAAAGTGCGCATGGTGACTGTTGTATTCAATCCCGATGCAATTTCTGTGTTTCATCAACACTCTGACAGTCCACAGATTACAGAATGCCTCCCGGTGTGCATCGGAAACTACTACTGGTCTTCCAGGGAACGATCAAAGCGTAGACTGTTTGGGACATTACTCCCATGGAGGAAAGTGCGCATGGTGACAGTTGTATTAAATCCCGATGCAATTTCTGTGTTTCATCAACACTCTGATAGTCCACAGATTACAGAATGCCTCCCGATGTGCATCGGAAACTACTACTGGTCTTCCAGGGAACGATCAAAGCGTAGACTGTTTCAGACATTACTCCCATGGAGGAAAGTGCGCATGGTGACTGTTGTATTCAATCCTGATGCTATTTCTGTGTTTCATCAACACTCTGATAGTCCACAGATTACAGAATGCCACCAGATGTCCATCGGAAACTACTACTGGTATTCCAGGGAACGATCAAAGCGTTGACTGTTTCAGACATTACTCCCATGGAGGAAAGTGCGCATGGTGACTGCTGTATTCAATCCTGATGCTATTTCTGTGTTTCATCAACACTCTGATAGTCCACAGATTACGGAATGCCACGAGATGTGCATCGGAAACTACTACTGGTCTTCCAGGGAACGATCAAAGCATAGACTGTTTGAGAATTACTCCCTTGGAGGAAAGTGCGCATGGTGAATGTTGTTTTCAATCCCGATGCAATTTCTGTGTTTCATCAACACTCTGATAGTCCACAGATTACAGAATGCCTCCAGATGTGCATCGGAAACTACTACTGGTCTTCCAGGGAACGATCAATGCGTAGACTGTTTGAGACATTACTCCCATGGAGGAAAGTGCGCATGGTGACTGTTGTATTCAATCCCGAAGCAATTTCTGTGTTTCATCATCACTCTGATAGTCCACAGATTACAGAATGCCACCAAATGTGCATCGGAAACTACTACTGGTCTTCCAGGGAACGATCAAAGCGTAGACTGTTTGAGACATTACTCCCATGGAGGAAAGTGCGCATGGTGACTGTTGTATTCAATCCCGAAGCAATTTCTGTGTTTCATCAACACTCTGATAGTTCACAGATTACAGAATGCCACCAAATGTGCATCGGAAACTACTACTGGTCTTCCGTGGAACGATTAAAGCGTAGACTGTTTGAGAATTACTCCCATGGAGGAAGGTGCGCATGGTGACTGTTGTATTCAATCATGATGCAATTTCTGTGTCTCATCAACACTCTGATAGTACACAGATTACAGAATGCCTCCAGATGTGCATCGAAAACTGCTACTGATCTTCCAGGGAACGATCAAAGCGTGAACTCTTTGAAACATTACTCCCATGGAGGAAAGTGCGCATGGTGACTGTTGTATTCAATCCCGATGAAATTGCTGTGTTTCATCAACACTCTGATAGTCCACAGATTACATAATGCCACGAGATGTGCATCGGAAACTACTACTGGTCTTCCAGCAAACGATCAAAAAAACATAGACTGTTTCAGACATTACACCCATGGAGGAAAGTGCGGATGGTGACTGCTGTATTCAATCCCGATGCTATTTCTGTGTTTCATCAACACTCTCATAGTCCACAGATTACAGAAAGCCTCCAGATGTGCATAGGAAACTACTACTGGTCTTCCAGGGAACGATCAAAGCGTAGACTGTTAGAGACATTACTCCCATGGAGGAAAGTGCGCATGGTAAATGTTGAATTCAATCCCGATGCAATTTCTGTGTTTCATCAACACTCTGATACTCCACAGATTACAGAATGCCTCCAGATGTGCATCGGAAACTACTACTGGTCTTCCAGGGAAGGATCAAAGCGTAGACTGTTTGAGACATTACTCGCATGGAGGAAAGTGCGCATGGTGACTGTTGTATTCAATCCCGATGCAATTTCTGTGTTTCATCAACACTCTGATAGTCCATAGATTACAGAATGCCTTCAGATGTGCATCGGAAACTACTACTGGTCTTCCAGGGAACGATCAAAGCGTCGACTGTTTGAGACATACTTCCCATGGAGGAAAGTGCGCATGGTGACTGTTGTATTCAATCCCGAAGCAATTTCTGTGTTTCATCAACACTCTGATAGTCCACAGATTACAGAATGCCACCAAATGTGCATCGGAAACTACTACTGGTCTTCCAGGGAACGATCAAAGCGTAGACTGTTTGAGAATTACTCCCATGGAGGAAAGAGCGCATGGTGACTGTTGTATTCAATCCCGATGCAATTTCTGTGTCTCATCAACACTCTGATAGTCCACAGATTACAGAAAGCCTCCAGATGTGCATCGGAAACTACTACTTGTCTTCAGGGAAACGATCAAAGCGTAGACTGTTAGAGACATTACTCCCATGGAGGAAAGTGCGCATGGTAACTGTGGTATTCAAAACCCGATGCAATTTCTGTGTTTCATCAACACTCTGATACTCCACAGATTACAGAATGCCTCCAGATGAGCATCGGACACTACTACCGGTCTTCCAGGGAACGATCAAAGCGTAGACAGTTTGAGACATTGCTTTTATGGAGGAATGTGCTCATGGTGACTGTTGTATTCAATCCCGATGCAATTTCTGTGTTTCATCAAAACTCTGATAGTACACAGAATACAGAATGCCTCCAGATGTGCATCGAAAACTGCTACTGATCTTCCAGGGAACGATCAAAGCGTGAACTCTTTGAAACATTACTCCCATGGAGGAAAGTGCGCATGGTGACTGTTGTATTCAATCCCGATGCAATTTCTGTGTTTCATCAACACTCTGACAGTCCACAGATTACAGAATGCCTCCCGGTGTGCATCGGAAACTACTACTGGTCTTCCAGGGAACGGTCAAAACCTAGACCGTTTGGGACATTACTCCCATGGAGGAAAGTGCGCATGGTGACTGTTGTATTAAATCCCGATGCAATATCTGTGTTTCATCAACACTCTGATAGTCCACAGATTACAGAATGCCTCCCGATTTGCATCGGAAACTACTACTGGTCTTCCAGGGAACGATCAAAGCGTACACTGTTTCAGACATTACTCCCATGGAGGAAAGTGCGCATGGTGACTGTTGTATTCAATCCTGATGGCATTTCTGTGTTTCATCAACACTCTGATAGTCCACAGATTACAGAATGCCACCAGATGTGCATCGGAAACTCTTACTGGCCTTCCAGGGAACGATCAAACCGTAGACTGTTTGAGACATACCTCCCGTGGAGGAAAGTGCGCATGGTGACTGTTGTATTCATTCCCTATGCAATTCCTGTGTTTCATCAACACTCTGATAGTCCACAGATTACAGAATGAAACGAGTTGTGCATCGGAAACTACTACTGGTCTTCCTGGGAACGATCAAAGCATAGACTGTTTGAGAATTACTCCCTTGGAGGAAGGTGCGCATTGTGAATGTTGTTTTCAATCCCGTTGCAATTTCTGTGTTTCGTCAACACTCTGATAGTCCACAGATTACAGAAAGCCTCCAGATGTGCATAGGAAACTACTTCTGGTCTTCCAGGGAACGATCAAAGCGTAGACTGTTAGAGACATTACTCCCATGGAGGAAAGTGCGCATGGTAAATGTTGAATTCAATCCCGATGCAATTTCTGTGTTTCATCAACACTCTGATACTCCACAGATTACAGAATGCCTCCAGATGTGCATCGGAAACTACTACTGGTCTTCCAGGGAACGATCAAAGCGTAGACTGTTTGAGACATTACTCCCATGGAGGAAAGTGCGCATGGTGACTGTTGTATTCAATCCCGATGCAATTTCTGTGTTTCATCAACACTCTGATAGTCCATAGATTACAGAATGCCACCAGATTTGCATCGGAAACTACTACTGGTCTTCCAGGGAACGATCAAATCGTCGACTGTTTGGGACATACCTCCCATGGAGGAAAGTGCTCATGGTGACTGTTGTATTCAATCCCGAAGCAATTTCTGTGTTTCATCAACACTCTGATAGTCCACAGATTACAGAATGCCACCAAATGTGCATCGGAAACTACTACTGGTCTTCCAGGGAACGATCAAAGCGTAGACTGTTTGAGAATTACTCCCATGGAGGAAAGTGCGCATGGTGACTGTTGTATTCAATCCCGATGCAATTTCTGTGTCTCATCAACACTCTGATAGTCCACAGATTACAGAAAGCCTCCAGATGTGCATCGGAAAGTACTACTTGTTTTCCGGGGAACGATCAAAGCGTAGACTGTTTGAGACATTACTCCCATGGAGGAAAGTGCGCATGGTAACTGTGGTATTCAAAACCCGATGCAATTTCTGTGTTTCATCAACACTCTGATACTCCACAGATTACAGAATGCCTCCCGATGAGCATCGGAAACTACTA